>NW_025109839.1:94345-134345 GCF_011392965.1 Frieseomelitta varia | reverse complement strand
AGATGGAATCGCAAAAATTTTTGGCAGAGAATAGCGCGTCAGTATATATAAAAAAAGTCGAAGCTAGAATTTGCGAAGAATCAGAAAGGGCAAAGCATTATTTAGATGAATCTACCGAACCGCGAATAGTAGAAGTCGTAGAAGAAGAGCTAATTAAAATTCATATGAAAACTATCGTTGAAGTATGAATATCATTCTATTATATATGTACAATGTATCGTATTATTGTATAAAGCGATAAACTGGAATAATAATTATTATTATTTTTTTTTATTAAAGATGGAAAATAGTGGCGTAGTACACATGCTCAAAAATCAGAAAACTGAAGATCTCGGTTGCATGTACAAATTATTTTCAAGAGTTTCGGATGGCTTGCGTACAGTGTGCGATTGTGTCTCTCAGTTTCTTAAAGAACAAGGACGTGCCATGGTTCAAGAAGAACACGAATCGACAACGAATGCTGTTCTCTTCATTCAGAACTTGTTGGATTTGAAAGACCGTTTCGATCATTTTCTTCACTATTCGTTCAACAATGACAAAAACTACAAACAAATGATCGCATCTGACTTTGAATATTTTCTTAATTTAAATACAAAAAGTCCTGAATATCTTTCGCTCTTCATTGACGACAAGCTGAAGAAAGGTGTTAAAGGGGTTAGTTCTGTTAACTGTATTTCTATAAATAAGCGCTCATGGTAGGTAATATTGATGAAATTTTAATAAATCATTTTTTCATCATTTTACAAAGGGTCGTTTCATACACAAATTAGTTAATAACCTAGTTAATAATGCAAATATAAATAACGTTAATCAATCTTCCATACACTATATTTTAGATGACAGAACAGGAGATTGAAGGTATCTTGGATAAAACTATGGTTTTATTTAGATTTCTTCAAGAAAAGGATGTGTTTGAACGATATTACAAACAGCATTTAGCTAAACGTCTTCTCTTGAATAAATCCGTGTCCGACGATAGCGAAAAAAATATGATATCCAAACTTAAGGTAATATCTTATTCTCTGTTCGATTATGATACAATATCACTGTCGACATCATTTTTATCGTGATAATATTAATATTGTAGACTGAATGTGGGTGTCAATTCACATCAAAATTGGAAGGAATGTTCAAAGACATAACAGTCAGTAATACAATTATGGATGAATTCAAAGATCACGTCCTTACATCTAATGTAAGCCACGCCTAATGTAAACCAATTTGCAACGATTGATTTTTAAATTCATTTTTTTTTTTTCGCATTGCAGACAAATTTACACGGAGTGGATATAAGCGTTAGAGTTTTAACAACCGGCTTTTGGCCAACGCAGTCCGCCACTCCGAAATGTAGCATGCCAGCTGCCCCACGAGACGCTTTCGATGCCTTCCGACGTTTTTATCTTGCTAAACACAGTGGTCGACAATTGACGTTACAGCCACAATTAGGTCAGTCGGCTAGTATCATTCTTTTTTCTCTTAACGTGTCTTCCTTGAATCATCGAGTTAGATTAACGTAATCTTTTTAGGTTCCGCGGATTTGAACGCTGTATTTCACGGGCCGCGAAGAGAGGAAAATAGTTGTGGTGGTTTAGATACACCGTCGTCTTCGAGCTCCATCGGTAATGGAAGTGGTAGCGTATATGGTAGTGGAGTATCCACTAATGGTAGTATTCTAAACCAGCGTAGCAACAGTTGCGGAAACACGAGGAAACATATAATCCAAGTGTCAACTTATCAAATGTGTGTTTTAATGCTTTTCAACAAAAGAGAGAAATTGACGTACGAGGTCAGTGTGAACAGTAGTTTTTATTTCTCGATTCTTTTTTCCTTCTACGTTACTTGGCCTTAACGTCTCACGATTATCTGTACAATATATGAAACATTGCGTAGGAGATTCAAGGTGAAACCGATATTCCAGAGAGAGACTTGGTTAGAGCATTACAATCTCTCGCAATGGGCAAAGCTACCCAGAGAGTGTTGTTGAAACATCCTCGTACAAAAGAGATAGAGCCCTCGCACTATTTCTGTGTCAATGACAGTTTTACCAGTAAATTGCACAGGTATTCTTATATTAAAGCGACATAGTCCATTGAAGTGAGGCCACCTAAATATCTTTTCGAATTGTGACGATGGAAAAAAGATTTTTTGCCTGATATGAATGAAAATAATTCTGATAAGAATATCTTTCTTTAAGGTCATTTTTTCGAAGTTTCATACAGTATGTTTTTTTTTCTTTTGTATCTATAGTTGTATTTTTTATTGTATTTATAGAAATATATATGTATGAGAAAATGATCTTGAAAACTCTGAAAAAAAGTGATCTTGGAGAAAAGATATTCTTACCAGTTATTGGTCTCGATACTATTCGTGTCAGGCGAAAAATATTTTTTGCATCGTCATAATTTGAAAAGATATTTAGATGACTTCACGTAAATGGACCAGCCTAAAATAAAGTATATTACAATTGACGATTGATAACTTCTTGAACAATATTTTAGAGTAAAAATACAAACGGTAGCTGCGAAAGGTGAATCGGAACCTGAAAGAAGAGAAACTCGTAACAAAGTAGATGAAGACCGAAAGCACGAGATAGAAGCAGCTATTGTTCGTATTATGAAAGACAGGAAGCGTATGCCAGTACGTATCGTTATTATTGTAATTTATAATACTACTCAAACATTTTAATTTTTTGTTCTTATCATACTTTATCCTTCTTTTTTCTAGCACAATATACTTGTAACAGAAGTAACAGAACAATTAAAAGGCCGGTTTTTGCCATCGCCCGTAATAATTAAAAAACGCATTGAAGGTTTGATCGAACGTGAATATTTGGCACGCACGCCAGAAGATAGGTTTGTATAACAATTAGTCTTGCATTTTATTATAGAGCTGTTACTATTATTTGTAACGTTGTTTCAATCGTTTCAATTGCAGAAAGGTGTATACGTACGTTGCTTAATACCCAAATTTAAATGTTGGATCTGTACAAACATGTAAGTAGCCTGTAACAACATCTGTTCCTTCAAATATTCTCTCATTGTCTCGTAATATTTTGTCGATTTGCTCAGTTTTTTTCATTGATTCATTGATAAAAAATTGTTATCATTTCCAGTGTTCTTTTACGAACATAATTAAGATGATCACGAATGAGGCATTCCACATCACGACCGTATACAACTCGGATCACTGATTCAACATTCCATTAATTTATGATTTATTGCCCGTACGAATCAATTTCTATTTTATGTTTTAGGCTTTGATAAATTTTGATATTGTCTCCTCTCATTTTTAATACAGCTGTTGTACGTAGTGTCGCGTGTTAATTTCAGTTCTGTTAGTTCAAAACCTAAAATTTAAAATAGAATTTCATTTAAACAAAAAAAAAAGAGATCAATAATTTTGTAAGATAAATTGAAATTAATTGATGTTGATTGCCTCGTAATTTACATGCATAATTGGCTAGTTTGGTGGAAAAGGTTGACATGAAAATAATCGAACGAGTCAGAGCATATACTTCCAAGTATAAGATCATGTTTTATGAGTAATTTCTGTAAAAATTCTTGATATATCCCCTCTTTCCCTGAATTCATTTCATCGTATTTCAGTTACATGTGATTGATTTAGTTAAGTATATGAAAACACTTTCTGTAATAGAAGAATTGTAATTTAAATTTAATAAGATTTAGTTGAATATACATTATATACAAACATTTATTAGTAATAAATGGACAGTAAGTTACAGTCGTCAAAATTGATTCACCCAGTGTGTATGTCGTTTTTCGACCATTTTTTACATTTGTAAAGCCTATAATTATATCCCAGTGATCAAAAAAACATTTGTAGATGTAGCATAAATTTTATTAAAACTGTTAGCGTTAAAGAGTGATTTTATTTACATTCGTGATTATCTATTATATGTGTACATAAACAGTGTGAATGTATATCTAAGAATATATTTGCCTCATTTTCAACGTCTGATTACTTTATTTTAATCATTTTCCATGTCCCTCTAAAATTTTATCGCGTTTTTCCCTTTTTTCCCAACAAATCTCATTTTTTTATCAATTCGATATCAAGTTAGGTCTCTGCAAGATCCACCTCTTCCACCTAGCTCATCAATTATTGTACTATCAATCAAATAAATCCAATTCTTCGTTACATCGCAGAATATTTATTATAGTATGCCAAAAGTGGAATCTACGAATTTGTAACAGATGCGGAGTTTACTGGAGGAATTAAAAAAAAAAAGAAAAAAAAAGAGTGCGCGCATGAGCTTATACGAAAGACGAAGAACTATAATAAAGTAACGAGAAAAAGAAAATTATGATTAAAAAAGAACCGTATTACTATGAGCTCGTGTGTCAGTAAATGAAAAACATATGAAATGCATCATATTTTTATTTTCATTTATATCTTTATTTATTAATATAGAGTTTTAATATTTAAACAAAAGGTTTTACCTTTTCTTACGCAAACTGAATAAAAAATAAAACCCTGTAAAAGCAATCCTTCGGTTTCAACGCATTTTAAATACAAGAATATCATATCAATTCTGTCCGATCCCTCTCTGTTCCATTTCTCTAACATCTCTCGTTGAAATTAACAAATTCGTAATGATGAAATTCATCGATGCCGCACACACTGGTGGCGTGGAGCGGATCACACCGCGAACGTGTTAAATACAATAGTATCTCTTTACTATTTATATATACGCACATAATCAATGAGGTAAGATATAGTTTGAAGTTTATTTTAATTGCTAATATTAGTATTTCAGAATTTACAATTTGAATTATTCTACAGCGTAATGCGTCACATAAAACAACGAAGTAAATAAGGGCATTAATTTAATTTCTTACTGTTTAATGGAGCAACATTACTTTCAAAGATAGGCATACAGGGAAAGTAATTCAGTTTCAATTAAATTATAAATTAACTTTCTATATTAGAAGATGGAATTATACTCTCAAGTAAACATTAAGAAAATACTCTCAATCGAAAATTCACATACTGAAAATGGGATTACAGTTTCCCAGTATGATCAATTTAACAACTGTATAAATCTTATATACACTCACTTTGATGCTTCTGGATTTAGTTAATACGAATCAAGATTCATCCGTAATGGCGTTAACATGTCCATAATGTATCATTTAACGTTGAAAGTAAATGCATTGTTCTACAATTGTGTATATTTATCACGATGCATTATAATTGCCTTGCTTTCTCTCTCTCTTTTTTTTTCTTAACACAAAGAGCAGGTGGTATTTTCTCACGCCTCTTGGAAACCACACGGACCGCCGTGTCCATACTTCAAAATACAAATTGTATACAATATCATACAGTTAGTTTATTATATTTTTTTTTTTTACTTTGCTCTGAAAAAATTTGTTAATCCACTTTATAAACATTACAATTTGCACGTATTAATATCATCATTGTCGATAGTTAACCAATACTGTACACATGTATCTCATTCAACTTGCTTTTTCATGTAACAGAGAAGTCTATCTTGGTTTGAATTAAATTAGCTGACGAGTGGCAGGCATCATGGTGAGTAAAAGTCGGTCACTCGTGGTTATTCGTTAGAAGACGACGACTCCCGCCTCTTCTCTGCGTGCTTCTTCGTGAATTCTTCCGCGTTTTTTAAAAACTTTTTTCTATCCTTTAAAAATTCCTCGGCAAGATCTGCCCTCAAAGGATGCTCCGGTTCAGGATCATTTACTAACGCTATCAAAGCTTGTACAACTGCAAATAAATTGGTTGTAAAACTTATTTGCAGCAATAAAAACAATGACAACTGAAAGAAGACTTTACCTTGATCCGTCTTTGTAGCTGGTTTCCAATTCTCGGCACTTATTATCGGTAAGCACACTTGTCCTTTCTCATCCACGTTCGGATGATATATTTTTGTCTTAAAGTTTATCCTTGGAGGTTTGAAGGGATATTCCGCGGGGAAGTTTATTTCAATGCGAAACGCTCCTTTGTTGTACGGTGGGTTGTCCTAAAAAAAAAGAAAAAAAAAAAGCATTTTAGAGAGTATGAGCAACGAGCAGCTTCTTCCTCAGGAGAAACAACAAAAAAAAAAAAGACACCTAAGTGTAAAACTTGTGCAAGGTCGTAGAATCATTCCAATTTGAACTTCGTTCAAAAGTAAATTGCAGTACAGCACTGTTAGACGAGTGCATTTAACTGCAAAGTTGCCTTTGCAAAGCAGAACTAGGTTAGGTCAGATTAGATCAGATCACATTTGCGAAGCAGAATGGCAGATGAAAAACATACCGGCAGTATGAGGCCTTGCCAGGTGAGGATATTCGACTCGTCCACTTGAATGTTTGTGAAGTTTTTCATTGCCGAGGCTCTCAGGTCGCCAAGTTCCTGCAAAAAAAAAAAAGAAAGAGTAGCACGGTTATCGTTCGAGCGGAGACCTCTGCTCGGTGCAAACTCTGATCAAACTGAATTAAAAGGAACGTTCTTCGAACAAATGACGAGAACTGTGACTGAAGAAGAGCATTCCGAGACACTTCTCTCAACGAAGACGAACGGTTAACGCGCAACACCTGAGAACACCCGAACGTGTTCTACATCGTCGTGGGGAAAAACGTCGATCTATCGTCCCGGAAGACGCTACGAGGTCTCAATCCTCGTCAAACGACCGCGCTGCAAGAGGTTCCGTTGAAATTCTCAGAATTTCCTGCACGTTCGCAAAGTTTCTCACAAAGGTTCCTCCCGTACTGTCTCTCCCGCCGACAGAGATACCTCGATTTACCTTTTGCAATCTTCTCGTAGCTGCCATTTTGAAAATAAATTTCACTAAGAGTAGCGAGACTTGTCAAGCTCCTCGGCGATGGCTCCACGGCTGTTCCGCCCTCGAGAAAATACCCTAGCGCCCTTTCTCGCTTCGTGGTCCCCCGCGAACAAAACACTATGATTCCTGTACCGTTGGATTTTGTTTCGCAACGGTGGATTCTCTCTCATCAATGCAAGCGTGGAATTATTTACTTGCCAGCCACGAGCACGAACCGCGCTCGCCGTCACTCTACGTTTTCCTGTGATTGCATTGTACGCGTGCGTGCATGCACGATCCACACGTACGCGCCATATGTACGTACGCGTCAAGTTAGGTCGCAGACCTAATTGCGTTTCACTGTCATTGAAAGAGTAAACTCGGTGAGATTCTCTTTGCTGTAAAAAAAAAAACCTCGAAATTCTAACTTGATCGTCCTTGATTGGTTTTTGGATTGATTCGTACGTAAAAGTTTTATCGTCGTGCATTTGCACTCGCATTGTATATGTATATATACATCAGCTGATGTTAAGTTCTATGAAACTTAAAAATTATTTTTTTATATTTCCGATTTGAACTCCGATCTTTTCGCAATTCCCACTTGCAAAATTTATTTTTCATGTTTCTACACATTTCCACGTATCAGATATGTTTGTTTGATATATCTTTTTATCCCATATATTTGTTTAATTTTAAAACTCTCATAAATGCTAGTGTTAATTGTTAAATTTACATAATTCTATATCTTTCTAAACATACCTCTTCGTAATATCTATTTACAAAATAATTTAGCTTCCATGTTCTACACATTTCAATATGTAGAACCATATATTTGTTTAGTCATAAAAACTTTTTTCAAATTGCAAGCGCATAAAGTATCAAAAGTATCAAAAGAAATTCCAATTATCCCCTAATTGTCTGACATTACAATTTCACTCTTTTCATGCTTATAACCTCTTACATCTTTGTTTTGCCAAACCAATATGTCAAATACATCTTGCACATCTTTGAATTTTGGATCAAACCACAAATGCATAAATATTTGTAATCTACCCATAGAAGCAATCCAAGAAAGCAAATCTAATTGAGTTCATTATCTTTTAATCCTCTCACATCATAATTTCCTTTCTTTTCTTACAATTTCTTACATTTCTTTCATACACCTTCTTTACCAAACTAACCAAAAAAGATTAGTTATCATCAGTATCAATCTCTCTTAAAACCGAATTAGCATTGTGCAGTAGTTAAATTCCCTTTCTTCGCTTTGGTTAACAATTGTTGTCAAAGTAGACAAGATAGTAGCAGCTCATATTAATGCTTGAATAAAAAATTGCGAATGCATCAATTCACAATTATTTTATTAAATATTGTGATTTAGCAATTAAAAAGAAATACATATGTTTCTTTTATAGAAAAAAAGTGAATGAAGGTGAAAAAGATCTATTACCATGTCGAAGGAAAATATAAATTTACCAAAAGCCCCGAAAGATTTGTGTTTCTCTGAAGTTGATTTTATTCAAGTAAGTGCATTTTAACTCTGCGCTGCAGTTTACTGTAAAATCTTTCTAAACCAATAAATTGCGTGCTCCAGGGGAACTTCAATGTCGACACTTTTCTCCAAGAACACAGAAAGAGCACGAAATTGGAGACGATGCGAGATGATCTTGGAATATACTTGAAACTGCTAAGATCTGCCATGATCGACTTAATTAACAGAGATTATACAGACTTTGTAAACCTGTCGAGCAACATGATTGGTTTGGACAAATCTATAAATGACCTACAAACACCTTTAGGGCAGTTAAGAGAAGAAGTAATGGTAAATTTATTCAAAGTGTGCTTGATTGTATTAAAATATTAAATGTCAAGTGTTGTTAGTAACATATTTTTTTGTGGTAGCAAGTACAGCAGACTCTGGATGACGAAGTCACAACAATTACTCATGACATGAATGAGAATAAGAAAGTGCGAGAATATAAGCAAAGTATATTCAGTTTACAACACATTTATAAGTCCTTGGCTAAGCTTTCGTCTATATTGTCCTTAAATACATTTCTCGAAAGTCCTGTTAAAATAGATATCTTGGAACAAGCAGCTGCGGAATTTAATCAGTTACAGTTTCACATGTCCAGGTGCAAACTGAACATTATCGATGAAAAGCGAGAAGTACATGTTTTCTTAGGCTATTAAGAAAATAAATTTGTCATTCTTGTTAACGAATGAAATCTTATATTGCAATATAGGAAGGAAAAAAACTTGAACAGTCTTACATGACGCATCTCAACGAGTTTTTCTTGGCGTGTGTACATGAGAAAAATTCTGCTTTGTTAATCCGTTGTCTGGGAATTTATGTCACGCTTGATAAAATATCTGACGCAGAAGACCTAGTGAGAAAAGAGATCGTCGGCCCATTGGTTCACAGCGTAATCAATATAGAAAACTTGAACACTGATTTACTTGGTCTACAAAATATATACAACAGATTGTTGAATATTTTAGATGTAGAACTTAAACAATTGTTGGATATTACGTTACACCCAAATAGGTACGCGTTTCATAGAAACTAGATTACCTGTCATTGCACAGATATTTTTAGACTTTATTTTACAGACTCTCGGTGAAGGGTTTTAATTTTTTGGTGAACAGTTTTTGGATCGACGTGGAGGAAAAAATTGAGCAATATATCAAATGTATCTTCGCTCCTGGAGATCCAGTGTTATTCCATTCGGTAAGTAAATAAAAAATTACATTGTAATAATATTATACGATGTTTCACAATTTCAGAGATATGTCGCAACCTTGGAGTTCTTGCAAAAACTAGAAGCTGAATGTGTTACACCTGAATCTTTAATTGCATTACTAAAGAATTCGCAGTACAAAAACTTTTTGAAAAAGTGGAACTTGCCAGTATATTTCCAAATTAGATTTCAAGAAATAGCTAGTGGAATTGAGACGGTTTTAATCGAACCAATATCACCAGCATCTGTAAAAGGAACGTTGGAATCCCTCACGCAAAGCGAGTTCTCTCTTCATGCAACTTGCATTGTATGGGAAAATCTACAAAGGATTTGGGATGATAATATGTATCTGTACCAGCTTTTTCACAGATTTTGGAAATTGAGTCTTCAGATATGCGCCAGATATCGAATATGGATTCAATCAGTGCTCAAAGAAGTATATCTAGCTTTTTAAAATAATATAGCATACAAAGATTAAACATCCTAATCTTCTGTACTGTACGTACAGGTTTGGCCAATAGAAAATGAAACGAGCAATTTAAACAAAGTAGAACATTCCGAGAAGCTTAACTTTCTAATTTATTTGTATAAAGATGCAGAAAAATTTGCAAACGTACTTCCATCTCTTTTGGAGATAGTTCGAGTGAAACTTAAACAAGAACAAAAAACACCAAGGGTATTGACACTGTTAAAAGGTTGTAACAAGAAATATTAATATTATTATTGTTAAAATTTTCTTTATCATTATCTGTATACTTCATAGATTCCCTCGATGAAACGGTAAAGAATTTAAAAACAATTTCGCCGCAAATTACGAACGAGATAGTCGACGAATTACTGAAACAATGCGTAACACACTTGAAACAAGTTAGTGACATTCCCAGATTATTTAGACGAACAAAAAGGGACGTACCGACAAAACCATGCGCTTACGTGAAAAATGCTCTCGCATTCCTTGTCAGTTTTCACACAGAGTATAAAATGATAATACCAGATAATGTGAATTATTGGCTAGAATTGACTCTTTCCATGTTAACTGAACAGTAAGGAAAAAATTATTATTAAATACCATAATAATATTATATCAGATATATATCTTATTATATCAAACTGTTACAGTTACTTAGCCTCCGTAACAGATGTGTTAACTTCGGTGCAAAAAACTGAGGAGAGTTTAAGAAGATTGAAAAAAATACGTGATAAATCTACGGGATCCCTTGCTTCCGAAATTCAAGGAATAAGCGACGATGAAAAAATACGAATTCAGTTACAAGTTGATGTACAAAGCTACACTAATATGGTAAAATCTATTATCAAATAATTCGTTTCTCATGACATGAATAATCGGCTTGTACATTGTACATGTAAACCGTATTTCAGATTACAGAGATGCAGATTTCGACTTCAAACGTGCTCCACATGAAAGAGCTATTGCACGCTGTTGAAACAGCAGTCAAAAGATAATACTGCATCTTTCTCTATTTCTTTCGTTTTTAAATAAACTAGTTTAAATTCTCTTATTTTCTGTCACTTATTTATTGATTATAATAAAACAGTATTTATATATTTTTGTTTGTGTATCGTCTAACACAGTTTTGATAATTTATCTAACTCGTGAAGAAATATTGAAGAAAATGCATTCAAACCATCAAGCTTAACAGACATGTAATGTATTATTTACATAATCATATACAGAAATCATACTTATGATCTAGCTGCTCGATTATAAAATATGGAATTCTTTCATAATAAGCTCTGATCCCAAGAATCACTTTCTGGCAATTGAATAGTGGTTATTGAATCTTGGTGGGGATAAGTTGGATGCCACCAGTCTAGAATTTGATAGCTAACAACATCATTCAAAATGACTTGATTTGTTAGTGTATTAGGAACGTCTGATGTTCCAAATCCGAGTTGCAATCGATGATCTTTAAAACCGGGCATCAAAGTCATTGACACTGACTGCAAGATCAAGCCAATTACAGGCGGCAGCATACTGTATTTTAAACAAGTCACCTATGAAATACGTAATATTATATAAATACGTATTTACAGTAATGATGCAATTATTCATTACAAATAATCGTCTCATAATACCCTAAGTATTTTGCAACCCTCTTCTGAATTCACAGCTACATCTTCCAACATTTCAAGAAAATCTGTCTTCTTGCCATTGATTTTCGTTCTCAATTTCAACGACTTATTATTGGCTTTTGGCAACTCCTTTAATTTGAAATAGAAATACCACCGCAATTTTCCCTCCTAAATTGATAGATAATTAATTATTATCAAACTTGATAATAAATGATACTTTGTATGTTTCTATGTTGCATACTTTATGCCACATAAGACAGCATTGCCTCTTTACAAGCGAATGTGGCTGGTCTTGTCTTAAGTAAGACACATCATCATCCTTTTTGTTTAAGGAAAAATAAGTGTAATGTAACGTTCTAATGACGCAAGCACGAAGTCCATGCAGACGAACCATACATTGTGGTTGTAGACGTTCTGGCAAACCAGGAACATACCTGTAGTACCTAGAATTACATTTCACTTAATTTAATTACAAGTTAATAATTTTGAGTTATATTCTACCACAAAAAAACTCACGTCTTGTACAAATGAAACCAAAATTTCCCTGTTGTTACCACATGATAAGAACTTCTACATATTTGAGCAAATTTTCCCACAGCCTCTGGTCTAATATATTCGGATATAATGAACCATACATCCAATGGATAATCTATACCTGGGTAATATAAAAAGCATAATTTAAAAAATTAAAAATTCTCTAGTCTTTGAAATTTTTAAAAATTCTCTTCTTAATTTTATCACTTCGTATTTTACCTTCTTCTTCTTGCGTAGCATCTTCAGAGGAATTTGTCTTCTTTCTTCTTCTTTGATTTGTTGACGAACCTGTGAAAAACAATGTAAGTTTATGAGAACTAGAGATGAAATGAAACAAATATGAGTGATTTTTATCAATATTCAGACACTAAATATTTTAACTGTTATAATTTTGCAAAAAAATATTGCACCAGTGATAAACTTGGGCACATTTCAAAGCTTGAAGCCTCTACTTTCAAAATGCATCATTCATTTTATTCTAAGTTATCACACTATGTAACAGATGCCAAAGTTTCTTCAAGCTTTGAAACAAGCCCACAGGTTTATTGCTGTACGATTTCTTTTACAAAATTCTAATAACTTAAATGTTCAAGTGTCTGAATATTAATAAGAGACACTCGTTTCCAAATATGAATCATCTACCCTTAGTATGTTTCTTTGATTTGTTAGAATCGCCCAGACTTTCCTGAAAACTCTCATTCATTTCGTCCCAAGAGCTTTCTTTCTTTGTTGTCGCCTCTTTCACTGTAAACACAGAATCGAATGAGAAGATTACATTAAATGTTTATGCCTGTTCAAAGAAATAGAGGAGACTTCTCGTAACAGAGATAGAAATGGCATAACATAAGATTGATTGAAATGTATTAACAAAGGTAACCTTCGGAGGAGACATTTATCATTGCCTTTTTAAATCTCCCGTGCGTCCGTGATGAATTTGCAAAGTCGTCGATGGTTACATCTGCGATAAGAAAAAAAAGAAGAGAAAGATACAGCGATGATAAAACGCTTTCGAACGGCGAGTCAAATCGTGTCGAAATTGTCTCTCGAAATATAATAGTAAAACAATGATTAACCTCCAATCAAATTGCCACTGCCGTTCTCCGCGTTTACTTTTTTGCTAGACTTTTTCCTTAGAACGGGCATTACGTTAGATGCTACTGTTACGATATCTACAAATTAATCAGGTACCAGATTGCAACGGAGTAAAATCTAAAAATTTACAACTATTTACACTAGTTAACAGACGACACTCATCGTACTTTTCAGTGATGTCAATGGTAGAGAGGTGTCAATGCGTTTAACCTGTGCCGGCCATCGGATCGTCCCCGCGTTTAATAATTTCGTAGTTGCAAATACTTCGATTTTTTCCTCCAATTCCGATAAACTATCGTAAGTAATTCACATTTAATTTGCGCGTAAGTAAATTTTTATTTCAATTCTCGACTATTGTAAGTTTCCAAATACGTATGCAATCATATGTTCAGCAGGCTAACGTAAACAGTAATCGGAAACACTGTACTAACATTGGCATAGTAGGTCGCAGAATCTTGTGTAAAAATGAACGTTTGTACGGAATATGACAAACGTATTTTCAATTTCATGCAACGGCAGAATTGTTGCTTAAGATGTTGTTTCCGTTTCATTGGATGCCGTACACCGGAGTGCTACTTGAACCCTATTAAATTTGCAAAGGCCGTAAGTTTTAGATATTTACAATTTTTGAACGTTTGAACGATGTAATAGAATAAATTTTTTTTACAGGCTGGATATATTGAAGCAAATGATACTAGTTTCAGAAAGATCTGTTGCATGGCTTGTTTGGGGATTCTCCAGAAAGATGTACAAGAACAAATCATTGAAAAAGTATGTTGAAGTATCTGGCTTGAAATGTACACAGATGTTTTATATAAGTTTTAAATAATTTTTACAAACAGATTCGCGTTAAGGTGGACAAAGAGAATTACGACTGCAGAACGTTTGTATGTGCGTTGACAATACCAGTATGCGTCAATCTCAGAGAACGTTTCTTATGTATACACTGCGCTACCCAACTTAATCTTTCAGAGGATGCGTTGCTAGATCTTAAAATCAGATTGCAGAACGTTAAAGATATTTGGAAATGGATGGTGACCCCTAAAATAGGGCAGGCTATTGAAAAGCAGATGGATTCAACAACACCTTCTCCGTTTTTAATTGAAATTATTTTAACGTACAAATTTAACAAAAAAGAGTGTGAAGTGTTGTAAGTTTCTGGGATTAATTTACTTGCAAAGCTACTTTATTTCAGTTCACAATGGAACCTCCTTTTCTTTTTTTTTAGATTGTCGTCTAAAGAGACAAACAACATAGAAAGTAAACGGAAAAAAAGAAGTTATGACAATAGATTTAGTAGAAAAAGTATGGAGGCTCTGATGGCCAAATTAACAGACAATGAATTTTTCGAGTACTTCAAATATGTGTCATTTGAAAAGTTTGCCACTGTCGATGTGGAAAACATTATTTGCTCGCATTCGAGTATTTTCATAGGAGGTAATATTCTCTGTTTGACTGTTATAATAACAGTTTGTTATAATTTAACTGTTACAATAACAGTTTGTTATAATTTAACTGTTACAATAACAGTTTGTTATAATTTAACTGTTACAATAACAGTTTGTTAAACGTATTGTGACTTCAGGGCGGTATAATAAATTATCTAGGGAACTCAGTCAAACTCCATGGTTTATAAACGGTGAGAAAAAGATGCAGACGTCTGTTCAAGATATATTGTGTACTCCTATCATTGAAGTAACAAAAGCTCAGTGTAAGTAAGAACTTTTAATAGCAACAGTTAATTTTCGTCGAAATTGTCAACGCCATTTTTTCGTTTTTAGCTATTAAGTTCTTGTCATCTGGAAGAGAAGACGTAGATGTTAGAAATATTTATAATGGAAGACCATTCGCAATCGAATTAATTAATCCTCAAATGACCAAGATAACAGAGGAGCTATTGTCAGATTTAGTTGAGAAAATTAATCAATCCTCGTGGCAAGTACAAATCACATCAAGCTTAAAAGTTTTATCTAGGCATGATCTGAAAAGGTTGAAAGAAGGGGAGAACGTTAAAACGAAATTTTATCGAGCGCTTTGCATCTGCCGTAACGCATCTAGAGATATGTTGTCTCTTGAAAAATTAAATAATTTAAAACGCGTGAAGATAGTCCAGAAAACGCCAGTGAGAGTGTTGCATCGGCGACCTTTAAGTCCCAGGGAACGGTTGATATATGAAATGAAAGCTCGCTGGGTTGAACTTCAGGAATTAAAGAAGCTGAACATTACCGACAATACTAGCACATTTTTCGTGCTAGATATTAAAACGCAAGCGGGGACATACATAAAGGAATTTGTGCACGGAGATTTTGGTCGAACTAAACCAAGCTTGTGCGACATTCTTAACGTCGAGACCGATATAGTCGCGTTGGATGTGACGGGGATCAATTTAAACTGGCCATAAAAGTTTAAATTGATTTTTTTTTTTAGTATCTGAAATATTTTTATGTCCCTATTTGTAAAAATTATATATATATTACCTCAATAATAATTATCATATAATAAAAACACTTCAAATGATCTTTCATATCTTTTATATCAATGTAAATCTTTGTATTTTACTATCCAAAAATGTTTCTTTACAGCAGCCATAGAAATTCTCTCCGAGCTTTTTCGTTTAATTAGCTGTAATTAAAGGGAAATTTGTGATATTTTCAGAATAAAAAGTTACAACGTGCAAGAAGAATAATTACCCGTGATATTAAGTCTTTAGCTCCCGGCGTAATTTGCTCCGGCCATTGTATATTTATCGTCTTTATTTTCACGTAAGTTTCTTGCTGTGAATCGCTAAGGAAAGGTGGTTTACCCACAAGAAATTCGTAACAGAGAATGCCTAAACACCAATGATCAACATATATATCATACGTTTGCCCCGTTACCATCTCTGGAGGTAAGTAATCTAACGTTCCACATAATGTGTTCCTCCTGCAATTATTATTATTAATAAACTTTACTTTAGATCAATTTCCACTAGTATATTGCTACAATTATTGATCATAATTGCTTACTATCATAAATACACTTACTTAGATGATGGTGCATGAACAGACCATCCAAAGTCCGCCAATTTTACATTGCCCTCGTATGTAAGTAATAAATTCTCCGGTTTTATGTCTCTGTGAATGACATTATTCCTGTGACAATATTCCAAAGCATCTGCTACTTGATAAGTGTATTTAGCAGATCTGAAAAAAGAATAGCAATTACGAAGAATTCTTCCTGAACTCTAAGCTAGTTCCAAAAGTACATACAAATGTTCATTGAATCTTTCATTTGGTTGCCTCTTTAATTCCTTGTACAATTCCCCTCGAGCCGCGAACTCTAATACAAGATAAATACGCTTATGATCGTGGAAGTACGTTAACATTTGTAGAATATGTGGATGCCTGAAAAGTTTCATGTAACGGTTCATCTTTAATTGTAAAAATTAAAGAAAAAAAAAGAGGTTCAAGTTAGTAAGTTTACCTTAAATGCGTTTGAATTTCAATTTCACGCATCACCTGCTTCTCCACGCGTCCTTTCATTAATTCCACTTTGTACAAAGTCTTTAACGCGACCATGTAATGCGTAGTTCTCTCTCTGGCTAGATAAACTCGTCCGAATTTGCCTCTGCCTAAAGGCGCACCAATTTCAAAATCATCCAAATTCCACTGATAGCTGATAAGAAATTACTTTTATTTCCACAATAATGTGTGAGAGCAATATATAATACTTTGATTGAAATAAGATTTGTTCACCATACCTTGGTCCTCTGGCTTCAACATGGTCTTTCATTTTACACAAGGTGTCAAAAACAATTTCTTTGTAATCGGATGGAATATTTGACGGACATTGGAATGCTTCTGCGTGAGCCATAATATCACAAGTCATGGACAATCTAGAAAATTTAAGAGCGTTCTTTTGGTAAGTTTTGTTATGCAGTTATTTGACGTTTCACGTTATGCAAATTTATATGTTGTAACAATTCTGTATTACCTGTGAAACAAAACAAGAGTTATTCGTACAATGCTTAAATTAATTGAAGTGAAATAACGCTTTTCAACAAAATGATCAACAGCACCGGTATTCAGAAGATATTTATCAACAGTCCACTAGCCGCTTTCAACTTCCAACTGACATTTTTGATTTAAATTTTTCAATGGAACTTTATCGATCAAAGCGACATCTACTGATAAGATCACTGAAAATCACAAAAAAAGATATTTTTCAAATTAATTACGAGGTAAAGACTCGTTTATTAAAAAAAATTTCAATGACACACCAACAAGCAAGCTATTTAGTTTCAAATAAGCTAATATAATTTTCATAGATTATCTGGAATTTTTATGTTTATGTTTTCATAGGTCATATATCTCGACCTGAAGTTTCCTCTCTATCTTTTCACACTTTCTACCAGCTATCAAGATAAAGCAGTATCTGCTGATCAATTTTGACACTAGTAGTAAATTTTTGACAGAAGTCTATCAACCCGAGTGTCACAATGGTAATTAAGCGCATCAAATATTACTTGCATTCGTGTAAACAGTTGGGACAATATGCTATATCGTGCACAATCGGTTTCACGTTTGTTTTCATCAAAGAAAATATGTAGTTGTCTTTAAAATCCTATAAATAAGTTTCCCTTTTTCATTTTTCTTACTACAATGCATACGTTTTTCTCATGTATTCTCCTTTCAGGGTAACGAAAGCTCGCTGCCTATGGAACTGTGTTCTAATTGTAAGTCGATATCGAGTATTATTCCTATTACGTTGAAATAACCTGTTTCACTCTGTCAAGTATACTCTTCGTTCAAAATAAAAATTTACTTTACTAACAGTCCGCGCGGTGTTGCGAAATTACGTCGAGTTTGTATTTGAAAAGTTTAATCCGAAATCGTGTCGAAGGTAACCTCTTCTTTTTTTTTGTTTTATTAAAATTTTTTTTTCTTTTCGTTTGCATATTGCTCCTGACTTATTTTTATCTCCGACTAAACATAGCACTTTAGCGATGTACCAACTACTATATTTATTGATACACATGTGTGCACGTACATATACACACACGCACGTGCGCGCGCGCATTTATATTAATAAAAAACATTATCTTCACATAGGTCTTTTGTTACTTCTTCACGTAGAGATATTTGTTTTTTAGTCGACGTTGATGAAATTAGGAGACTGGGAAAACGGTTTCGGAAGTTAGATTTGGATAACAGTGGTGCTTTGAGCATCGACGAGTTCATGTCATTGCCAGAATTGCAACAGAATCCTCTGGTGCAGCGTGTCATAGATATATTCGATGCCGACGGCAATGGAGAAGTAGATTTCAAGGAATTTATTCACGGTGTCTCTCAGTTCAGCGTTAAGGTACATATAAATATTAGCAGATGCAAACAACGCATTCTACGATAACACCTCTATCCTTTTTTCCAGGGTGACAAGGAAAGTAAATTGAGATTCGCATTTAGGATCTATGATATGGACAACGATGGTTTCATAAGCAACGGAGAACTGTTCCAAGTACTAAAAATGATGGTAGGGAACAATTTGAAGGATACTCAACTTCAACAGATCGTTGATAAGACGATATTGTTCGCTGACAAGGATGAAGATGGGAAAATCAGTTTCGAAGAGTTTTGTTCTGTAAGTAAGACATTTCTGTTAGTCAGACATCTGGAAATGACTCTAGTAATGTAAAATCCTTGTTTATGTGCAATTTCAGGTTGTTGGTAATACAGACATTCATAAGAAGATGGTGGTTGATGTTTAAATTGTCGAAGTTTATAGAAAGAAAAGATATTAGAGAACAATTTTACAGTAATATTAATTTGACTCGATGAATTTATTATTAATACTAAATTGGATAGTTGTAAGTAACAAAACTGTGTAGGGTGAAATTATGATCGTTATTAAGTCTTCAATCTTAACAAGTTCTTAATATGCACATGTATACATATTATAAGTTTGTCACATTCAAAAATGTTTTTCCATAGGGCAGTGTACATTACAATTTAATTGACCACCAACTTTCTCAAATTGTGCACATTTACTAAACATACTATAGAGTTTCAATATTTTAAAAAGACTTGTATGCAACATACGTAGGTACAGGAATTTTTAGTTAAAGATATTTATGCAAAACTAGCTTTGTTACTTGTTTTATAATTTATAACATTATTTAATAACTACAAAATTATATCAAAATACTTTTGGGAGTGAAGTTATAAATGTCTAGATTATATAAGTTGTTTTTCTGTATATTGAAATCTGATGAACATATGTCTTTAAATTACTATTCTATAACATATTTCAGTAATTTGGAATAATTGTCTACTAAACAAAATTGTATCTTTCATCAACTCTATTTCTGTAGTTTCTTAATTAAATATTTGTGTTATACTATTATGATAGAAAAATATTTTATTTATTCTGTAACATAAGATCTATTAAGTTAAATTCTGTAAGTATGTAGTTAATTTGTAAAAAAGTTTCTGTTCATTTTCAAAATACGCTTGTATATATATCGTATTACATTATTAATTGATTAATTAATTGTGCATTTGAAAAAAATATACATCGTTCAATCAGTTGTTATTAACATATTTGAAATCGTCCTTACATTAACAAGATTAATCTTCTCGCGGAGAACTTCAGTTCTCAAGTAGATTAACATAAGAGCAAACATTGTTTCAAAACTTTCAAACGCACAGTTATTCTTAAATAATCGTATTTGTTTGTTATATGATTATTAAAGAAACACAGTGTGCTACAAAATGTGAAGAAAAAGAAGAAAAGTATTAAGCCATATATATTATTGCTTATTCTACAATTATGATAACTTGCACATTAACATGTTATAAAATCTTAATATTCAATCAAAGTTTTAAATCTTAAGATAATGTTGAAATAAATTTATGCAATATATATACATATACATACATATGTGTGTGTGTGTATATATATGATCTCTAATAATTTGAAACCTATATTTTCGTTTCATAAATGAATATGATATTTATTTGATCGTATGTTACTGCTAAATACAATAATTTATAAAGACATTTCAAACTGTAAGTTCATTAATGTACTGTTACCCATATATATTATATCAGTGTACCATTGCTCAAGAGTCTGATTTTTTATTTATATTGTTTACAACAATTATTGTCATTTTATTTCTACTCATTTGTTAGATATTGTTTTTATACATACATACATATATAAATATATATATATATATATATATATATGCATGTATGTATATATGAAGTATTTATAGCGATGGAGATACGTGTATTTTATTTTCCATCGATGTAAATTTCACGTGAAACATACTCGTAGACCATGACGTCGTATTATCTCAAACGTTATCGCAGACATCACATTGAATTAAACGCATTTGTTGAAACGACGAATTGTAACTAAAAGAGACGATGGCGAGCGAAAACTAACCAAAAAACGCTGTCAACGTTGACACGTTTTTGCAGTATTGGTAGCCCTGCTTCGTCCCCTGCCCTTCATTGTTGCTATTTAGTACCCGGTGTGTTTGCGTTTTTACGTTCGCCCCCTGCGCAAAGCTTTTCCACCGCGTGCAGTTTTTGCCAATCGAACGTTCGTGATCGTCTAACGTGGGAGAGACCAGTTCGGTCCAGCAAACCCGAAGGCGGCGGGGGTGAAGCGCAGGCGGTGACGAACGATGGATAATCTAGAGGAAGTGTTGCAGGCGCTCGACGAGTTTCAGAAGATGCGGCCGAGCGAGATACCGCGTGAGCTCGAGGATTACCTATGTTGGGTGGCGAAAACCGGCGATCCGGTCTACCAGTGGTCGCTGATCAAAACGTTGTTCAGGGAGAAACTGACACGCGTGATGACCGAATTCTACGAGAGCTGCCCGACGCTTGACCTCGCACCCCCGTGTCCGAACGTCGAGCATTTCAACTACGATACGATGAAGAGCAATCTACTCGAGCGGCTCGAGTCATTCGCCAACGCTCCATTCACTGTTCAACGAATCTGCGAGCTGTTGACGGCTCCCCGAAAGGAGTACAACAGAGTCGACAAGTTCATGAGAGCCATCGAGAAGAACATTTTGGTTGTTTCCACCAGGGAGCCCGGGCCGATATCCAGAAGGAACGAGAACGGCGACAACGGGATGGTCAACGGGTCTGTGGACGAGGATGCATCTGTGACGCAACCACCTCAAGATGTCGAGATGGAATACTGGGAGAAGGACTGTCCATCTACTGTTACAATCAGCGTACACACTGTTGAGAATGAAACACCATTGTTGCACACTGTCGTACCAACCAGCACCGTAGTAAAGAATGTGTTTACCGCTGAGGAACTGTCCCACGACAAGGCGGAGTCAACATCCTCCAAGTCGGACATTGTAGTATCCAGTTTCATACCAACCACTTCGGAATTCTCTGGTGTCTCAGGCCTGAACTCCCAGTCTCAAGCCCAAGACTCACAAATAGGACCCACGATACAGAATCTGTCAACCATCGTTCCTGAAACGTCTGGAATCATTGGCGACGTTTCAGAAGCAATTATGAATGAGGACACCAGTTCTCAACCTAGTTTGGAATTGGAGAATGAAGGAGGGGACTCTGTGGACACTTCGAGGAAATTGCAGACTACCTTCCAGACTAAAGATTTTAGCTCGAATGAGAGTAAATCGACAAAGTTTTATGTAGATAATTCCAAGGTAAATGAGAAATCTGAGGTTGAGGCGATGACGATACAAATGCAGGATGAAT
The DNA here is from genome assembly GCF_011392965.1 of Frieseomelitta varia. Lineage (NCBI taxonomy): Eukaryota > Metazoa > Arthropoda > Insecta > Hymenoptera > Apidae > Frieseomelitta > Frieseomelitta varia. Next base: position 112,365 of record NW_025109839.1, on the reverse strand, counting down.
CAAGTAAAAGTAATGATGTACTGGTTAAGTCGGATGTCGAATTGAAAGCAGCGTTGGACAATAAGGAACCTGTTAATCCGGTTGTTGAAAGTCTTTTAAATAATAATGAAAATTTAGAGAGCGCGATAAAGTTAGGTACAGAAGTAGAGAACATTCAATCAATCATTGATACGTCTGGTTTTAGTAAGGAATCGCTAGCTTTAGAAAGTACGAGCGTCGGAAGCACGTCTGTGACAAACAGTTCAGAACAGTCTACACATAATTTAATTTTACCTGCCGATAACGTTAGTACAGAGGGAACTATAAGTACATCAGAGGATATGTCGGTAGATGTAGAGAATCTGAAAGATCAAAGTAAGGAGACAGAGTTAGTGGTGGATTCAAAACCTTTGGTAGAAGAGCCATGTCCTAATGCAACAAAAAATTTTAATTGTAATCAAGAGAAAAGTAACTTAACCATAACAGAAACTGCAGAAGATGAGAACAGAGTGGTAAATTCCATAGTACCTGATCCAATTGCTATCGTTGAAGAACCGAAAGACACAGAATCTGTTAATATAAAAGAAGATATCTCGCCAATTGTCGAGATAACAGAAGATTCGGAAAATCCAAATAACGTGTCGATAACATGTCAGTCGGAAAGCAAAAAGAAATCTACTGAAGATAATAATTTAGCACAATTACAAGGTAACAACATAACTTCCACCATAAATAAGATAGACGATAGTGACGCAATGATAGAAAATGTCACAACTAAGAAAGAACAAGAGGCAATGGAGTTAATGGAAATAGATGAAGAAGAAACATTATCAGTGTTTCAGCAAGATGATGAACCTATGGAGCAAGAAGCAGTACAATCATCTAGAAGTTAATAAAATGTAAGAAGATGGTTCTTTTCATTCTTCTTCTTTTTTTTTTAATATTTGATTCTTATTATAGCAGAAAACATAAAGAAGAACAAATACTGGAAAAATAGAGTTTGTTTATACTAGAAAAATTTTTATTGTAATTCGAACATAATTTGTATATGAATTCCTTTATTTGATATATAAGACATATTGTAAGATTTACAAGGAATTCTCTAAGCATCTGTTGTTTACTGTTTCATTAACTTCGTAATTACCATTAAATCAGGTAAATTTTGGTATTGTACAGAGACTTGTTACCTTGAACTTTTAAGCTTCTGTAGAAAGCAAGACACTGCCTACTTCCAGAACATTGTAATGTTAATGACCAGTTTTGACCATGGTTTGGATTTTATCTCAAATTAGTTTATGAACAAATTTCACAATAAATTTATGCAGACAAAGTTTCTATGTAGAACATGGCTGTGTTTATAACTGAAGCATATGAAGTTTTTACATGGCTTATAACAAATATAACATGTGATATAAACAGAGAAGCATTTTAAACGTACATTCTGATGCTTTATGTATTTTACTGAAAAAAATAGGGAGCATAGATCCAACCCATTGTGAATTAAATTGATTACTGGTTTTAAACAAATATTTTAAAATTTGATTAATTGTGAAGTAATTGACAATATAAAACATTACTTGGTTTTTAAAATTAATACTTACGATGACTGAAATTTATGATTGTTCCAATTGTATTAATCATTGATTCCATTCAGTGGTTCAAGTTATAATTGATAAAAAAAGGATGCTTTTGTTATACACATCTCTGAGATAGAGAAGAATGAAAAGTTTGTTTTTTCTAGTTAGAGAAAGGAATAGTATTGCTCTCTTTATGTCTTGCTTTATTTTCTAATAGAATATAATAGCAAAAAAAAAAAAAAAATAGAAACAATGCAACACTCCTTTTTCTTCTGAAATGGAGATTCCATTAAATAGGCTTGAGTAATTTAAAGATCAGCCTAGTTTAATTATATTTGCTTCTGGTCATATGTTTTTATTGAATATTTTTATGCAAACACAAACCTAGAGATAGATCATCTTAAAAGTAATTATAACAGTACATTAATTTAAAGACAACTTAGGTCAATGATATAAGACATTGATATAACTTAAAATAGCAGTGTATATTATTTTATAGAAAATATATTCAAAATTATTACCATTTGGAAACATCCGACTTACTTAGATAAAAAAGATTTAATTCTGTGATTTCTATATCAAATCACAGCTTGTAATAAGTGTTTATGTATTTCACAAATTGATTAAACATAACATATGTATCAAATTTCACTTCTAAAATTTTTAATTTGTCTGATAAAAAGTTTTTGCAAAAATTATTTATTTTATTAATTATGACACTTCCAAATTTCATATGAAATAGCACATGATATAGATGAATACTTGAAAACCATAATTACAGAATAAAACATTGTATATCAGAAATTAAATCAATAAATTTATTAATTATTTATTACAAATGATATTTTCACTGACCTCTGTACATTATTTTTATATATTATCAGATATTTCTTAATTTGTTTTAAACTTTTCTGGTTTATTGAACAATTTATATATACAATTTTTTAAATACACCGACCATTGATTCAATAATTAATCAATCATCAATACGATTATCGTTAAATTCTAAAATTTAAGCAAAGGTTTGATGTTGAACTAATTTATGAAAGTAACTATCTTTTAAGCTCACAAGTTCTTTATAAGTTCCAGTTTCTGTTACTTGTCCCTCTTTTAAAACAACGACTTTATCTGCATTTTTTATTGTGCTTAATCTGTGAGCTATGGTTAGAACTGTCCGCCCTTGAACAGCTTTTTCCAAAGCTTCTTGTACATAATGTTCGCTTTCCGCATCTAATGCACTCGTTGCCTCGTCCAGGATTAAGATTTTAGGCTCCTAAACATAAACAGTTTCAAATTACTAAATTCTATTAGATGGATTTTACTTCAACAATGCATTTACCTTTATCAAAGCCCTAGCAATAGCAACTCTTTGCCTTTGTCCACCACTGAGAGTAATACCCCGTTCCCCAACCACTGTGTCTAAACCATCTGGCATGTTTTTTGTAAATTCTAAAACGTGCGCATGTCTTGCAACTTCTTCTACATCGTATTTCACTGGATCCATTGCTCCATATAATATATTCTCTCTTATTGTACCACTAAAGAGCGTAGGTTCCTGAGAAACAATACCGATCTGCGATCTCACCCACACTGGGTCAAGAGACTGAAGATCATTATTGTCTAAAAGTACAGATCCTAAATTGGGATCGTAAAGTCTCAACAAGAGTGAAGCTATTGTGGATTTTCCGGAACCTGATGCTCCAACGATAGCAATTACCGTACATGGTGGGATTTTTAAACTGAAATTTTTCAAAACCCATGTATTCCCTCTTGTAGGATAAGCGAAACTGACATTTTGAAATTCAATATCACCTGACAGCTGCTTTTCCAGAATTTTACCACCTTGAATTGGTATTACCGGCTCTCTTTCGATCAATTCGACTAAACGCATATTTGCACCCAACGCTTTGTTCAAATCGCTATAAAACGAAGACAAGCCATTTAAAGAGATTGCAACGTACGCGGCGTACATTAAGAACGCGCTTAAACTTCCGATTGTAAGGGAGGAATCGGAAACCATGGCTCCGCCGTAGTACAAAACAGACAGGATGATCACGTTCCCGGAGAAACCAGTTAGCCCAAAGAATATTCCTCTGTATAAACTTTCTTTATAACAAATTTTAAGCACGTTGTCCAGTTGGGAATTGTAATGATCTGACTCTTTTATTTCTTTCGAGAAAGCTTTCACTGTTCTTATGTTGCTAATTCTCTCTTCGGCGATTGTGTTCAATTCCGCTAAATTGTTTTGCATGTCCTTGGAGATCTTCTTTAAATAGCGGCCCCACACTATGGCTAAACCCGCCATTGGTGGTACAACAGTCAGACTAACTACAGCCAGTTTAGGCGAGGCATAGAGCATCATAGATATTCCACAAATACTCATGAAGGTGGAACGTAATCCATCTGATATATTGCTCGTCAATGCTTGGCTAACAAGTTGCGTGTCACCTGAAATCAATGAACCGTATGAAAAATTATAGAGGTATATGTACAAAAGACTGTTGAAGTCTAGTTATTTGTACCGGATAATCGGCCAACAAATTCCCCTGTGTTGCATTTGTCAAAAACTGCTATTTCCTGGCGAAGAATAGCAGCATACAACTGTTTTCGCAAAGACTGTGTGATCCTGTGTCCGGCAGTGGACATCAGATATATCCTGCAGAAGTTGCACAGAGCCCCGGTGACAAATATCCCGAGCAATACAACGCACAACCGATTGAGATTGTCCTTCATGTTTTCTTTGTCGCTCGCGTAGATGGTGTCGATCAGTTTCCCTAAAGAGAACGGCACTGCCATCGTTATGGTAGACGAAATTAACAAGAATACAATCGCGCCAAACAACCTCCGTTTCTCAGGTACCGCCAGTACGATCAGATTCTTCAACTCCGACGTTTTTCTCCTCTTCGATTTGATAGATCGTGCCGCGGGCTCCAAGCTTCTACTGTCTACAGCATTCGTCGCTCGGGATCTTAAAATCGAAAATACAGGCGCTTTTCTGTTAAACTTGACTGCCGGCGTTAAACATGCGTAAAACAGCTCTCCATACGCGACCGTTGACCTGCGAAATCCGATCCTTTGCGAGCTGATGCCTCTCGTACATAACCTCCAAAGCGGTACCATCTTTTTCTCTCAATCTAGGTTTATGAACTAAGCGAATTCACAAAACTGAAAGTCATTAGAACTAGTGTCTCATCGTTGATAATGTTAAGAGGATCGTGACACATTCAAAACGAATGTATCGCAGTATCAAAAACTCGTACCCGAATTATTTTCTAATACATATTTATAAAACTACAGTCGCATACGTGACTTCGATCCTGCAGTTACGCGACTTGATGGGCAATGAATGAACTACGAATGCACGGTTTACGTTTACATCGTGATTCAGCGTGGATATATTAATTTATTTTTTATGATGCTCGTGCATGAGCATAATTCTTAGTTCATATGTAAAATATTATATTACTAAGATAGTAGTATAATAATATAATATTAGTAGAATAATATAATATTAGTAGTATAATATAATAATATAATATTAGTAATATAATAATAAAGTATATTATATCACTAAGATAGACCTTCGAAATTTGATTTCATAAGGTTTCATAAAATTTAAGTTTTTTTTAAAGGAATATTAAATTTTTTTGAAACTTTGTAACACTGATTTGTATTGGTCGTGAGCTATGAGAAAAGAAAAAGGAAATAAAAATCGAAATTGACTAATAAATTCAGTGTTGTTAATTAATTTAATTTAACTTAGCTTTCTCGCAACTTTTAAAATTATTTATCAAGTGTTTTTTTACTTTCATAAATAAATATTAAAATTAATGAATATTCACATAATATAATATGAATATTCACATTAACATAATATAATATTATTAGTAAATATAATTAACACAATATAATAAATATTATAACAAATATAATATTAACATAATGTATTATTAATAAATATAATTAATATTGTTAATAACATCGATAATATAACGCGATATGATATAATTTATAATATTAACACAATTTATTAATACTCATTAGCAAAATATTTATTTATTATAAAAAGTTTATCATAAAAATACGCCGAATAATTTTAAAACTCAGCCTGTTCGTTTTCAGTTTCAAGGTTACAACGCTAGAATTAAAATACGTAGTAAATTAGGAGGGAGAAAATAAAAGGAGTGGGGAGGGAAACGTCCCGAAGCGCACAATTTACCCGAGCATTCTGCGTTAACCAATGTTGAGGTTATAAACTTCAGATAGTTCACTTGAGGTGTACGTTGTCTCTTGTTGTTTCTCTTTGTGTTCGTTGCACGTTCTCTGAGCAATCGATGGCAGCGAAACTCGCCTAACCCGTGTGTACACGATACACGAGTTTCTCGCTCGCGGTTCGTCTATTCCTCATAAATCGGTGCGCATCAAAACATGAAGGATATATGATGACAGACGTGCGCTAATAATGCGATTGAAGGGAAATTGAACTGCGCTCACTGAGGAATATCAAGGAGTTCTGGATAGTCATGAGAGCGGTGTACCGTGACACAAAATTCGTGTGATGTCAAATAGGTATGTAAAAGATAACGCCACTTTACGGTGTAACCATAACCTCTCTCTCCCTCTCCCTCCCGAGAAACGTTCGAAAGCTTCCGTATCTCTTATCATTTTCAGATATCGTCGCGAGGATATACACGAGAGCACCGTTGCAGAATCGATATCGGTAAGTTCACGACAATGTCGAGCACGCTGGTGCAGCAGTTTGTCCAGAGGCTCAAGTCCAGAAATGAAGAGGCACGGAACAAAGCGGCGAGGGACCTGTGCCTCTATGTTAAAACGGAGCTGCGCGAGGCGTCGCAGGAGGAGATCACAGCCTTCATGGACGAGTTTAATCACCATATATTCGAGATGGTGTCCGGGTCTGATGTGAACGAGAAGAAGGGTGGAATTCTAGCCATAGTTTGCCTCATCGGAGCCGACGTTGGCAACTTTAATACAAGAACTATCAGATTCGCCAATTATCTGAGAAACTTGTTGCCTTCCAACGATGTGGGTGTTATGGAGTTGGCTGCCAAAACGGTGGGCAAACTGGCGTTGGTTTCAGGTACTTACACGGCAGAGTATGTGGAATTCGAGGTGAAGCGTGCCTTCGAGTGGCTAGGTGGCGACAGGCACGAGGGCAAACGACACGCGGCTGTTCTGGTTCTCAGAGAGCTCGCCGTTTCCATGCCCACATATTTCTTTCAGCAAGTGACGCCGTTCTTCGAGCTCATATTCAATGCGATACGCGACACGAAACCTGTGATAAGAGAAGGGGCCGTAGAGGCGTTAAGGGCTGCCTTGATCGTCACTGCCCAGAGGGAAACAGCGAAGCAAATGCACAAATCGCAGTGGTACAAGCAGTGCTACGACGAGATAGTATCGGGATTCGAGGAAGTGTACACTAGGGAAAGGGGGGTGAACAGGGACGATAAGATACACGGCTCGCTGTTGGTGCTGAACGAGTTGCTGAGGTGCAGCAACATTCAATGGGAGAGGAATTACGAGACATTGATGGAACGATTGAACTGTTCCAACCAGCAGAACGAGAACGACATATTGTCGCTGATGCCGCGATTGAAAACGACGATAGTGTCCAAATGGTCCAGCTCATCGCAAAGCTCCACCAATTCGCAACAGACATTGTACCCGTCTCACGAGTCCGCCGTGTGTCGGTGCCTGATGCAGGAAAGATTGGACGACATATACAACGACGTGATGAACCAGAGAATGTCCAGGAATCCGCATATCCAACACGCTCTCATGATGTTGTTGCCAAGGCTTGCAGCATTCAACAAAGAGAAGTTCACGAAGGATCATTTGAGGGAGTCATTGGCTTATCTTCTGATGACCTTGCGCAGCAGAGAGAAGGATCGATACGCCGCGTTCACCACCATCGGTCTCATAGCAGTCGCAGTGGAAGATTCGATAAATCCTTACCTTTCCAAGATCATGGAAGTGATCAAAAGTTTGCTACCTTCCAAGGAGACCTCCGCCAAAAAGCGCGGCGCGTCGTTGGAGCCCGCGGTGTTCGTTTGCATAACTTTGCTGGGACACGCGGTGAAACAGGTAATAGCCGCGGATGTGAGGGATTTGCTAGAGTCTATGTTGCAGACTGGACTGAGCCCCATTCTGACGACGTCTCTCAGGGAACTGGCACACAGCGTACCGTCGTTGAAGCCTGACATATCTCAAGGACTTCTGCGAATGCTCTCCCAGGTTTTGATGCAGAAACCTCTGAGACATCCTGGCGCACCATGGACCGCGAGCAGCCCCATCTCCGGACCTCCCACCGAAGTAGATATTCCATCCACGGTTCTAGCGCTGAAGACTCTTGGAACGTTCAACTTCGACGGCAACCCGCTCTTGCAGTTTGTAAGACGGTGCGCCGATCATTTCCTCACGTCTGAGCAGGCGGAGGTTCGACTGGAGGCTGTGAGAACGTGTTCGCGGCTGCTACGGTTGGCGTTGAATCAACCTGGGCCCACGGTGACCAACACCGTCTCCACCGTCCTTGGGAAGTTGTTGGTCGTTGGCATAACGGACACGGATCCCGACGTGAGACTCTGGGTGCTGGCTTCCTTGGACGATTCGTTCGACATTCATCTGGCACAAGCGGAGAACCTCTCTGCGCTGTTCATCGCGATGAACGACGAGATGTTCGAGATCAGGGAGCTGGCGATCCGCACGATTGGACGACTGAGCACGATGAACCCGGCGTACGTGATGCCCTCCCTTCGCAAGACCCTCATACAATTCCTCACGGAGTTGGAGCACTCGGGTATGGGCCGCAACAAAGAACAAGCGGCGCGTATGCTGGATCATTTGGTCGTCAGCGCGCCGAGGCTCATCCGGCCGTACATGGAGCCGATATTGAAGGTCCTGGTGCCGAAATTGAAGGAACCGGAGTCGAATCCTGGCGTGATACTGGCAATACTGCGCGCCATCGGCGATCTGGCGGAAGTGAATGGCGCCGAGATGCAACAATGGATGCCCGAGCTTCTCTCCATACTGCTGGAGATGCTGGTCGACGCCAGTTCCCCGGAGAAACGAGGAGTAGCACTGTGGGTGCTTGGCCAACTGGTGGGAAGCACAGGGCACGTTGTCAAGCCGTACATGCAGTACCCTTCGTTGCTGGACGTGTTGATCAATTTCTTGAAAACGGAGCAACAGCTGATCATCAGGAGAGAAACGATAAGGGTCCTGGGGCTGCTAGGTGCCCTAGATCCGTATAAACACAAGATGAACCTTGGCCAGATCGACTCGCAGTTGGACACCCTCACTTCCATGGCTGATACCAAAGGTGAAACCGAGAACACGCAGGACTTGACTACCAGCGAGATGCTGGTGAACATGTCATCGTCGACGTTGGAGGAATATTACCCGGCGATCGCCATCGCGACGCTCATGAGGATCATTCGCGACCCGACGTTGTCCCAGCACCACACGATGGTCGTTCAAGCGGTGACTTTTATATTCAAAAGTTTAGGGATTAAATGCGTTCCGTACATCTCGCAGGTAATGCCCAGCTTCCTCAACGTGGTCCGCACGGCGGACGTTAACTTCCGGGAGTACCTGTTCCAACAATTGGCCGTCCTCATCGCCATCGTGAAGCAGCACATTAGGAACTACCTGGACGACATATTCAACCTGATCAAGGAATTCTGGACGGTGAACAGCCCGTTGCAGAGCACGCTGATACTTCTGGTGGAGCACATCGCCGTTGCACTGGGCGCTGAGTTTAAAATTTACCTGCCGCAGCTGATGCCCCAGATACTGAGAGTACTGACGCACGACACCAGCAAGGACAGATGGGTGACGGTGAAGCTTCTCCAGGCGCTGCAGAAGTTTGGCAACAATCTGGACAATTACCTTCACCTGGTCCTGCCGCCGATCGTCAAGTTCTTCCACGCCACCGATTGCTCGATAACCGTGAACAAAGTGGCACTCGAGACTGTCGACCATCTGGCAGACACGCTAGATTTCACGGACTTTGCGTCCAGGATCGTACACCCGTTGGTACGGACGCTGGACCAGTGCCCGGAGCTGCGTAACACGGCGATGGACACGCTGTGCGCGTTGGTGATACAACTGGGGAAAAAGTATCAGATCTTTATCCTGCTGGTGCAGAAAGTGATGACGAAGCACAAGATCGTCAACTCCCGTTACGACGTTCTAATTGACAAAATTTTGACAGAGACCACCGTCGCCGACGGCGAGGATTACCTCTTGATGAGACACCGACACGCCAGGAACAAGAACCGCGACTTGTCGTTGACGTCGTCCGACACGACCACTATCAAACGGTTGCACGTGTCCGCGTCGAATCTTCAGAAAGCCTGGACAGCGACGAGGAGGGTGTCGAAGGACGATTGGCTGGAATGGCTGAGAAGTTTGTCGATCGGTCTGCTGAAAGAGTCGCCGTCGCCGGCGTTGAGATCGTGCTGGGCCCTCGCGCAGACCTACTCTCAATTACCCAGAGACCTGTTCAACGCCGCTTTCGTTTCCTGCTGGACCGAGCTGGACGACACATACAAGGCAGAGCTGATCCAAACGTTGCAACAGGCGTTGATGGTCCCCGACCTTCCCGAGATCACGCAGACAATCTTGAACTTGGCTGAGTTCATGGAGCACTGCGACAAGGGGCCGTTGCCGCTGGACAACAAAATCCTGGGCGAGAGGGCGATGCACTGCCGAGCTTACGCGAAGGCGCTCCACTACAAGGAGGACGAGTTTCACAAGAGCAGGAACAGCAACGTTTTTGAATCGTTGATCTCTATCAACAACAAGCTTCAACAGAAAGAAGCTGCAGAAGGCCTCCTCGAGTACGTTATGAACCAGAACAATCAACAAGATCTAAAGGTGCAGGTACGTTGGTACGAGAAGCTGCACAACTGGGACAAAGCTTTGCAGTTGTACAGAGAAAGGTTGGAGTGCGACTGTACAGACGTGGAGTCGACTCTTGGCGAGATGCGTTGCTTGGAGGCTCTTGGCGAATGGGGACAGTTGCATGACGTTGCCACGAAGCAATGGTCGCATCAGACCGACGAGACCAAGCAGAGAATGGCTAGAATGGCGGCGGCGGCAGCGTGGGGTTTGAACCAGTGGGAGAGTATGGAGAAGTACGTCTCCTTGATACCAAAGGACACACAGGACGGCGCATTTTACAGAGCCGTTTTGGCAATTCACGATGAACAGTACGACATCGCTCATCAGCTCATTGACAGTGCCAGAGATTTGCTGGACACAGAATTAACCGCCATGGCCGGTGAGAGTTACCAGAGGGCTTACAACGCCATGGTGGAGGTCCAGAAGTTGGCAGAGTTAGAGGAGGTGATACAATTCAAATTGGTGCCAGAAAGAAGATCCACCATTAAGTCTATGTGGTGGGAAAGGCTTCAGGGTGGGCAGAGAATAGTCGAGGATTGGCAGAAGATCATACAGGTTCGCACGCTGGTGGTTTCGCCCCAGGACGACATGTACACGTGGCTGAAGTATGCTAGTCTTTGCAGAAAAAGCGGTAGCCTGATGCTGTGTCACAAAACGTTGGTCATGCTGCTTGGAACGGATCCTTCGTTGACTCCTGATGAGGAGTATCTACCCACTACTCACCCTGAGGTGACGTTCGCCTATTGCAAGCACATGTGGGTGGCGAACAAACGAGAGGAGGCGTATGATCAGCTGCTAAATTTTGTACAGTGTTCTTTGCTACCGACGACCCTGCACTACGTGCCTCCAGAGGAGCAGAAACAGCAAGAAATAAAAGAGATGAGGAAAAGGCTGCTCGCCAGGTGTTACCTGAAGCTCGGAGAGTGGTTGGAAGCTTTGCAGGGCATAAACGAAGATTCGATCCCGGAAGTATTGTCTTATTACGCTGCAGCTAGGGAAAACGACCCCACTTGGTACAAGGCGTGGCATGCTTTCGCGTACACGAATTACGAGACAGTCTTATTTTATAAGCATCAACAGGGCGACTCGAACAACGAGAGCGTTCCAGCCAATGGGACTCGCGAGAGTATTTTTAATTCGCAGCGCATATCTCGATTCACCGTGCGAGCGGTCGAAGGATTCTTCAAATCTATCAATCTTTCGCACGGTAACTCCTTGCAAGATACGCTCCGTTTGTTGACCTTGTGGTTTGATTACGGCCAATGGCCAGAAGTGTACGAGGCCATCGTCGAGGGTATCCGTCTGATCGAGATCAACACCTGGCTGCAAGTGATCCCGCAGCTCATCGCTAGAATAGACACGCCTAGAGCTTTGGTCGGCAGATGCATACATCATCTTTTGATAGACATTGGGAAAACGCATCCTCAAGCACTGGTTTATCCGCTGACCGTGGCGTCGAAGAGCGCCAGCCACGCTAGGAAGACTGCCGCCAATAAGATTCTTAAAAGCATGTGCGAGCACAGCCCGACCCTGGTGCAACAAGCGATGATGGCCAGCGACGAATTGATCAGAGTAGCGATCCTCTGGCACGAATTGTGGCACGAGGGGCTGGAAGAAGCCAGTAGGTTGTATTTCGGCGAGAGGAACGTTCGAGGAATGTTCGACACGTTAGAACCTTTACACGCAATGTTGGAGAGGGGACCACAGACTTTAAAAGAAACGTCTTTCAATCAAGCATACGGCAGGGACCTGATGGAAGCGCAGGAATGGTGTCGCCGATACAAAACCTCGCGCAACGTCCGCGACCTGAATCAGGCTTGGGATTTGTACTACCACGTTTTCAGAAGGATATCCCGACAGTTGCCGCAGCTAACTAGCTTAGAGCTTCAGTACGTCAGCCCGAAGCTACTTCTTTGTAGGGACTTGGAGTTGGCTGTGCCGGGGAGCTACAGCCCTGGGCAACCAATAGTCAGAATAGCAAGTATACACAGTTCCATGCAAGTGATAACGAGCAAACAGCGACCGCGAAAGTTATGTATAAAAGGTCAGTTGCCTTTCAATCTTTCAATTTGAATAGATCAAACGTTTGACAATATCTGATACTTGCAGGTAGCAATGGTAAAGATTACATGTTCCTTTTGAAAGGACACGAGGATCTCAGACAGGATGAACGAGTAATGCAATTGTTTGGTCTAGTCAATACCCTCCTGTTGCACGATCCAGACACCTTCCGAAGGAATCTTACTATCCAAGTAAACATATTAAAATACGCAAATCTTATAATGTTATTTTATACAACGTGATCCTTTATCGGCCAAATTTTATATCCAGAGGTACGCTGTGATTCCACTGTCTACGAATAGCGGTCTGATTGGCTGGGTACCACACTGCGACACGTTACACACATTAATCAGAGATTACAGAGAAAAGAAGAAGATACTGTTGAACATAGAGCATAAGATAATGTTACGAGTAAGTGCATAATATTACGTACACGTTGTTTTATTTAATCGCAACAAGTTGATTTGCAGATGGCGCCGGGTTACGATCACCTTATGCTCATGCAGAAAGTCGAGGTGTTCGAACACGCTCTTGAGCATACGCACGGTGATGATCTGTCGCGATTGCTTTGGTTAAAGTCGCCGTCGAGCGAAGTGTGGTTTGATCGTAGGACGAATTACACGCGTTCACTTGCTGTAATGTCTATAGTGGGATATATTCTTGGCCTCGGTGATCGACATCCGTCTAATCTGATGCTGGATCGTTTGAGCGGGAAGATATTGCACATCGACTTCGGGGATTGCTTCGAGGTAGCCATGACGCGTGAGAAGTTCCCCGAGAAAATCCCGTTTCGATTGACAAGAATGTTGATTAACGCGATGGAAGTAACGGGAATCGAGGGCACGTATCGAAGAACTTGCGAGTCAGTAATGTCAGTGCTGCATCGTAACAAGGACAGCTTAATGGCTGTACTAGAGGCATTCGTCTATGATCCTTTGTTAAACTGGCGGCTGATGGACAACGCCGCGTTGAAAGGTAAAAGATCTGATGCTCAGGGGATGAGTGCCAGTAGCAATCAAGAACACAGTGACGTACTGGATTCTCTTACGGCCACATTGCCAAAGAAAGGAGTACCGTGCAGCGTTGAAAATGGAGGTAAACCGTTTATTCTGACGAAGTTATTGCAAATGAATGGTAACAAAGTTAGCAACAAAAAAATAAAAATAATCGTATTACCGTCATAGGCGATACTAATCAACCAGAGGCGTTGAATAAAAAAGCGCTTGTCATCATAACAAGAGTAAGGGACAAATTAACTGGACGTGATTTCTCTCACGAGGAAACACTGAGTGTTCAACGCCAAGTTGATCTTTTAATTCAGCAGGCTACCAATAATGAGAATTTGTGTCAATGTTACATTGGATGGTACTTTTTTTTTATTACTTTATTTACAATATATTTACAATTACAAACTTATTAGTAATTTTTATAATTACTTGTTAATCATGTGTTATGAACAATTCGTTATTCGTGTTTAATGAAATCGTATTTAATTTACAGGTGTCCCTTCTGGTAAACAAATTTTCGTAAATGAGGACTTTAATGTGTATCATGTGCAGTCTCGTTCCTGTTTTTTGCATTTGCATTTTTTATTGTTAAGAAGTAATTATACGTAGTGTCATACTATTAGAGCATATTGTACATATATAAGCTATATTATTACATTGATTGTATATAATACTCATGTTATTCCTGCTTATAAAGTACAATGTACATTAGAAAGAACACGCTTCAGAAACCATATGATAATCAATTTTTATGTAAACATGAAAAAAAAAGAATCTGCTCAGGAATAAGATTATAGTAACGATATTTTTTTCTTAAGGATTGTCTTTGTATTTATTGTATAGGAACTGATATATCTGAATTGTTACAAATGTACCGCTCACACATTAACACTGTTATTGATGAGTTTATACAATGCGAGCCAACAACATTTGCACATTTTTATTATACGATAGAACAACATCTTGGCAAATCAACCGATATAAAAACGAACAATGAATTTAAAGAAACAGTAAATCATGTTTTAGACATTGGCGTGTGTCTGTATGATTTTCTTTCTGCTAAGAGTTCATTGCAATATTTCTGCATTACCCAACCCAAATGCACAAGGTAACAACTTACTTAGCGACGTTCTTAACACAGATTTCATCAGAGGTTCTGCTAAATAAATTGGTATATCGCCAAATTCCGCGATAGTTTGCCTACAAAGGCCACACGGTGTGGTGAAAGTATTGTTCTCTTTGTCAGCCACTACTGCCAACACCTTAAACTTTCTCTTTCCTTCTGACACTGCTTTAACAATAGCTGTTCTTTCGGCGCATATCCCTACAGGATAAGATGCATTTTCTATATTGCACCCTGTGAAAATGGTCCCGTCGATACAAAGCACTCCAGCTCCAACTTTAAACTTACTATAGGGTGAATAAGAGTACTCACGAGCTGCCACAGTCTTCTTTATCAGAGATTGAACGTCTGGTTCTATAAAATGTTATAAATATTTGCAAAACAATTGATGCCACTCGCCATTGCTTAGTGAAATGAAATGAAAGTATTACTATTCCAGGCGACAACAAAAGTTAAAGTGAAATGAAAGTTATTTCAGGATAACAAAACAAAATTCATTAAAAAACGTTATGCAATTTATTGAAATGAATTTAAATCAATACAATGATTATTGATTATAAAATGTTGCCAAAAAAATAATTTCTTTGATCACATCCATATGTTACAAGTACAGTTATAAACATGATAACACGTTCAGTACAATTTAATTGCTGACAAATCGTGACAGCTCAATTTGTCTGAGACATCAAATCAGAACAATTGCAATGATAGTTGGTGAACTCAATAGCACATAAATAGCATAGATATTAATGCTTACCTACGGCCGTGAAATCAATAACTTCCTCTATATTCATTTTGATGCGAATTATCAAGCTATTATATCTATTTTCTACAAAGTCTGACTGTAATTTAATTTGCGATTTATGATAAAATTGGATCTATTAGAACTAACCAATCAAGCCCGCATTTCTTCACCTAGCCATTTTCTTATCACTTTAATAGCGTGTAATCTCACCTTATCGAAAGTGCTCGTCAGAAGTATGCATTATCTATCCTTATCATTACATTTGTCGAAAATGCTGTCTCTGGAAGGAAAGTGACGTGCAAATTTGAAAATTTGCAACTTTACGATAATTATATATGAATGGCCGACAAACATGATAACCAATGGAAACGCGTAAATTAGGAGGTAGCAAACATCCTTTTTCAAACTTCTTACTATACTAATGGTGTAGTTGCCATGTCGTACCAGAAGTATTATACATCGTTTTTTCAAAGAAAATTGTCAGAAGTGATAACGAAAAATTCTGGACTTAACCTAAACCTTATACTTTTCCTATTCTTTTTGTTACGTCTCACGATATTTGTTCATGTCTCATGATATTGCTTTAGAATAATAATTCACGAAAATTTTACTTTATATTGTATATTGTTCTATAAAAAATAAATAAATATACATTTCAAGAGATAAAAAGATTTGTTAAAAATAATTAAAAATAATTATTTAGTAAAAATTCTGTTTTCCTAATTTTAAATTCAAAACATGTTTTTTATATTTTCGTTTGCTGACAAATAGAACAGTACTAGACATGACAAAATCCTCTTAAAATGCACTTCAGCAGTATGCTTTGAATAAGAAATCTAAAACTTATTTCCCTTTTCACACTATGACGTCGTCTTAAGATTCGGTCAATGACCAAAGTACAAATCGGAAAAAGATATATATATATGTCATTTTGCGTTATTCTATTATAAATATTATAGTCGTATAGACTTAATTTAAGATTTAGATTTAGTTAACTAATTTACAACGCAATTTCAGGTATTTTTCAACAATAAATGAATCATACATGAGTCATTGAATTCATCTTGACAAATGTTACAAAGAAAACTAGATTCCCCTTCATTTGACCTTGAAGTTTCTTTCATCGTTTGACCCCAAAAATATAATTTATCTCTTTGTACTAAATTTGTAAAAACATTCCTTTAGTTACAAGATATATAAGGATATATGTATTTGTATTTTTCATCTTCATGAAATACTGATTTATATTAAATAAATAATAAAGGTTTGTTATTGTTGTAATGTTGCTAGATAAAGTTAGTTTGCTAGGTAAGTTAGAAAACTTTTGAATAATACTTGAATAAGTGAGCGTAATTTTTAACTATTGAATAATAGAATTGCGCAAGAATGACAAGCAAAATTGCGAAGAATTTGTTATTTGTCACTCTCAATGCATAATTTTAATAAAATTGTTAAATTCAATGTTAAACTTAACATAAATTTGAATATGTAATATAAATAAATGAGAAGATGTAATAATTTTAATATTTTAATACTAACGACAATTTAACAGTTGAAAATTTGATTAGACAAAAATTGTTTTCAAGAATGTATAAAATATAAATCAGATGCATGTATAATAATTATCATACAACTGTATATTAATAATTTTAAAATTATTAAATTTTAATTTTAAAATTTTAATTATATATATAAAAGCTGTTATAAATCTGTAAAACAGGGATAGAGCTATTTGCGATTTCGGTTAGTTACTAGCACAGACGAGGTACATACATATATTGAAAGTTGACAACACTGTAATAAATTTCAAAATTTTGGCGCCTTCGTTGCTCGATCAACTCCGATTGCATTGTTTACTCGACGTAGTTTTCTAATTCACCGCTGTTTAAGCATAGAGCGCGCTAAAAACGACCGACTTTTGCTACTGCATCGGTATTGCAAAGCACGAAACAGAAAATCCAACGGGGTGCAACATCTATGCCCGTATCTCGTCCATGTATCGATATTGAAAATTTAACAACGCCATGACAAATTTTAAAAATCACGTTCCTGACGCATTCGTTACTTAATCGTTTTACTTGATGCGAATTCTCCGATTCATCGCTATTCGACCGTAGCGTAGAGACCTAAGGGACAACTGATTTTCTACTGCGTCGGTATTGCAGAGCGCGACGCGTGAGACCGCGAAAGTACCACGAGATGCAACGAGTCTAGGAATAACTTTGTCCGTGGTATATAATAAACACAACGACAAATTCGTCTCGAATGCTTGGCGACTCGGTGTATGCTTGGTGCCTTGGTTCACCACGATGGACGCGAGGGCGCGCGCTCTGTCGCGTGTTAGTTGCTCAGCTGTTTTGAAGAATCGGCGCAGCTCCGACGGTGCTCGGTCCCGTAACGCGGTGTCGAATCGCTGCATTCACGTCCAAACGCAAACAGATGTGGAGTAGTGGCTGTCCAAAATTTTTGACGTATCTCGTATCAGGGCTTACCGTACGTCGGCGAGCGAACATTTTCTAAGTGGACTCGCGCAGCACCAGCGAACCCGAGTGTCGCGGGTGATCAGTGTGTCAGAGGTTAGAGAGATCAAACGAACCAAAAAA
>NW_025109839.1:58784-93645 GCF_011392965.1 Frieseomelitta varia | reverse complement strand
AAAAAAAAAAAAAAAGAAAAAAAAAGAAAAAAATAATAAAGAGATCGCCATGAGCGAGCTAAGCCAAGAGGAAGTGAGTACCCAATGCACACCGTTTCCAATCGTTGTATTCGATATAGCGTCCGTAAGTCCGCATTATGTTGTTACATATTCCTTTCGCTTTGCGCTCTCGCCTCTCTCTCTCTCTTTCTCTCCTTCTCTCTCTCCCCGAGACACGGCGAACGAGGGAACGTGACAGGGCCCCGTTTCTTCCCCCTCGGGGAGAGCGTGCAGCTCTCTTACGAGGGGGTCTAACAAGGGCGAAGAGAGGCCTCGTCGTGCTACGAGAACAGAGCAGTTGCAAAACGCTGGTTAACTCCGCTGTGTGGCATCGCGCCGAGACACTTACATAACGCGACAAATTGAAGATTGATCTCCCATTTGTGACAGCGGTCCTCCACGTCGGGCCCTTCATATCATCCCACGTTTATTTACCCTCCTCTGCGATGTAAACAGAAGTCGTTCACATCCCCCGGTTGATCGGAAGATCCCGTAGGTTTGCGCGTCTCGGTTTCGTCGTCACGAATTCAAAACAATCGGCGGTCACTCGCAAGAGCGTGATCCCCCTTCTATTTGCGCTCTTTGTTCTTGATACAAATATAGCCATTGTCTGAACGTTGTACGTCTGTACGTCGGTATTCGTAACGCGAGAACATGTTGGAACAAAGTAAAGTTTTTTGTCGAGAAGAATTTTTGTTTCCTGTAAAAGTAACGTCGAAAGATGGAGCAATTAACTGGTTGGTGAATTTAAACATTGTAGGTAAGAAGAAGACGCATGGCCCGTTTGGCTGGTTTGGACAGCTTCAGCTCGACCATCAACACGAATCACAACAATGATCCAGTTTCACCGAACACGCCGGGCCCGTCGAAAACGTTCACAGAGCAGATCATATCGCCACTGAAGCAGCAGCAGTTTCAAAGTCCCGTGGTGCCGATGGAAATCGAAGAGAGCAATAACAAGCAATGCAGCAGCACCGACAGAGCCGACGTGGACTCCGGATTCGAGAACATGGAGGTGGAGGAGTGCGACAGAAAAGAATCGAAGCCGAGATCACGTGTAAGTGTATGTATGTACATACATATACGTACGTGTATACACGCGTGTTCCCTCACTAGTGAAATAATGGTAAAATATCTTGGTTCACGTTTCAGACAACAAGCTCCAGCACGGAGATAACCACAGAGCAGATACACGGGGTCATATCGCGCGTACTGTGCGTATCGTGGAAAGAGCAAGTGGAGGGTTGTATATTCTTGCCGCAGATGGCAGCGTACATGTTATCGACAAAGCTGACGGACACCACGGAGATAATAAACCAAGCGTTGATGGAGGTTTTGTGCATGTTCATGAGGGACGAGGACCCGTTGAAGGAAATCAACGCGGACAGCTCCTCTGACAGGGAGGATAGTCCGAACAGTCAGACGAGTCCTTTACAGAGTCCTGTCACAACCTTCTGCCGCTGCGACATTTGCTGCAAATCATCGCAGCCGAAGAGTCTGATTTATTTGCTGGACTGTTACTCGAGGGTCGCGACCGAAGAACGAAATCATCCAAAGGTAAGTAACCGACGAGTCATGGTTTCTTACCAAATGGCTAATTTCTTTTCTCTTCGCGAACAGAAATCAAGCACGCCGCCACTGTCCGACGTGCTAGCTGTACTAAGGGCGCAGTGTGTTCAGTATTCAAGTCTTGTGCTGCAAGGCCTAGTTGGTATATCACAGTCCTCGACCACGTACCCGTTGTCCATGACGCCGCTTCTGTATCCAGTGCTGTCGCAGAGTTTACCACGCGGTTACTTGCACGAACTAGTGTCAAGGACGCACACGAACGCTGCGGTGTGCAACAAGATCTTCACGCCGCTGTTGCAAGGTCTGTACCTGTCGATGCAACAGGCCAGCCTGATCAGAAACACGCATCGAAGACCGATTGAGGCGCTGGAGGAGCTGATAGAGATCTGCTGCGGGCCGAGCAGCAACATACGGCCGATCTGTCGTTTGATCGTTCATCAAGTTCAATTTTTGCCCGACATTATGACGTCGGCGGCTGGTAAAGAGATCACAACGACGTCTCTCCTTGGGCCGTTCCTCTCGGTTTCGGTATTCGCCGAGGATCAGCTAGACATGGCTGAAACGTTCCTCAGTGGCAACCTGTTCGTCGACAAGTCGATCACGCTGACGTTGCAGCAAGAGTTGGAGAGCATCAGAACGTCGCTGCACAAGATATTTCACGCGATACTCGCTAGCAGCAACTGCCGCGAAGCGATGCTCACGTACCTGGCTACGTTGTTGCGTTACAACGAGAAACGCGCTCAGATACAAACGGAGGAGTTCTCACTCGCCGGGGACGGTTTCATGCTGAATCTGTTGTCGGTGTTGCAAAAGCTCTCCGTGAAGATCAAGCTGGACACTGTAGACCTGCTGTATCCGTTTCACCCGGCGAGCTTCATCGACATAAAGAACGACACGAGGCTGAAACTCACGTGCCAAGAAGTCGCCGATTGGCTGAAACATTTAGAGAGGACGCACAAGTGGGTCGAGCCAAAGTTTCCGACACAATGTTGGTTCCTTACCCTACACTGTCACCATATAGCGTTGTTACCGGCTTTACAGAAATACCAGAGAAAGCTGAGGACATTGCGCGACGTGCAAAAAATGCTCGACGATCTGCAAGCTAGCGAGTCGCAATGGAAAGACAGTCCTTTCGCCAGCCGTAACAAAGAGCTGATTGAACGTTGTAAGGAACAGTTGAAACACCTCGGCAAATCTAAAGTGTACACCGACGCTGGACTAATCGACCCTCTTCTGCTGAGAAGATGCCTGCATTTTTACATTTCTGTGGCTGAGATTCTGCTCAGTTTGTTGACGCAAACCTCGCCAGGGAACCCAATCCCCGAACTGCCTTTACCCCAAGAGGTTCCACAAAAGTTCACAGCATTGCCAGAATGGTATGTCGAAGACATCGCGGAATTTGTACTGTTCACTCTTCAGTAAGTATCATGCCTCTCGCACATCGTATAAACTTGCCTATTGTATTTATTACATATTTGTCTTTTGTCTTTTCTTTGTAGATTTTGCCCTAGTGTGATAGTAAACAATATGGACAATTCGCTCGTTACATGGTTACTTGTAGTAGTGTGTACACCACATTGTATACGAAATCCGTATTTAATAGCAAAAATTATTGAAGTACTGTTTGTGATAAATCCAAACGTTCAGGTGAGTATAGAAAAGTACATATGTATATATATATTAGAAAATAGAAAATAGCAATAATATATATATTAGAGTGTAGAAAAATACATATATATATATATTTTTTTTTTGGTCTGACGAATTTTCCCCGTTTCAGGGACGAACCGAATCGCTCCACGATCAAGTAATGGCGCATCCGATATCGAAAACGTTGCTGGCGTCATATCTGATGAAATTTTACACGGACGTCGAGACAACCGGCTCCAGCTCGGAGTTCTACGACAAATTCTCGATTCGTTATCACATTAGTCTGATCCTGAAGTCCATGTGGGACAGCCCGGTGCATCGAAAGTCGATCGTCGACGAGAGCAACAACGGGAATCAGTTCGTGAAGTTCATCAACATGCTGATGAACGATACCACGTTCTTGCTTGACGAGAGCCTGGAGTCGTTGAAGCGTATCCACGAGATTCAGGAGTTGATGTCCGATCTGAAAGCGTGGTCCGCGCTGTCCCGCGAGCAGCAACACTCGCGGATGAAACAGCTGGCCGCGGACGAGAGACAGGCCAGATCCTATCTCACTCTGGCCAAGGAGACTGTCGCTATGTTCCAATATCTAACGGACGACATCACGGAGCCGTTTCTACGGCCAGAGTTGGTCGGACGATTGTGTGCCATGTTGAACTTCAATCTGCAACAGTTGTGCGGGCCTAAGTGTAAAAACTTGAAGGTGAGGATACCGCAGAAGTACGGATGGGAACCGAGAGCTTTACTTAGTCAATTGGTCGACATATATTTGCATCTCGACTGCGAGGTATTTGCTGCTGCTTTGGCTGCCGACGAAGTAAGTTGATGTGTAACGAATTTGGGGGGAGGGACACTATCGTTCTAACGGACGCTATCGTTCCAGCGTTCGTTCTGCATGGAACTATTTATCGACGCCGCAAACAAACTAGAGAGATCGGTGATCAAGTCCATCATAGAGATTGAGAGATTCGTAGCGCTCGCGGAACGTGCCGCGGACATAGCGAGGGACAACCGTGCACGCGACGCGGATTATGGCGACGCGCCGGAAGAATTTCGTGACCCGCTCATGGACACGCTCATGGAAGAGCCTGTTAAGCTTCCGTCTGGTATCGTTATGGACAAAGCAATTATTATTAGACATCTTCTTAACAGCGCTACGGATCCTTTCAGTCGACAACCTCTCAGCGAAGATATGCTTACGCCAAGTAAGTAAATGGAATTTTCTTTTTTTTTTTTCTTTAATAGTAAAAAGATGATTTGGTGATTTAATTGTTCCATGTTCCTCTCTAGTGCCCGACTTGGAGAAAAGAATATCAATGTGGAAACAGCAAAAGAAAAAATCAACAAAAATATAAATTGTGATCCTATGCAATAATCATTTTAAGGAAACATCACGACAACCGTGTGGTCAACGTTGCTACACGATACATTGTACCAGCCCATAGATGTATCACTCTGTGGTAATTGAATACAGTGCAATGATCTCGCTAAACGTGCAAATATTGCACTCAATAAATTTACAGTTTTAATACATTAAAACGTTAAACAGACTGCAGCTAGGTAATCGCCTGCACATTATTCTTAAAAAAGGAAAAGAAAAAAAAAAGAAGGAAAGATACTTTTAAAAAGAACTTGTAAATAATTGCTGGCTGACGACATCAGTAACCAGAGAAATTAAAATCTTATTTACAAACATTAGCATTTGTTCCTTTGTACGTTCTGAATAAACACGAGACTGCAAATGAAAAATTAAAAGCATACGGTCGATTATATAAAAAATAGTGAATTAAGCAGAGATAAACACAAGAACAATTAACATCCTTATCTGAATTCTTTCGTTCGGAATTTGGTAATTTATGAATGGAAATCAAAAAGGGGAGGAAACATTATTTGATGCAAAATTTATGTAAGTGATTTATATAAAATATTTAAAAAGTTGTTACGAAAGCCTTTTTAAACGTTTAACATGTGTTGCACGATGGAAAAAAAGATAATTTGCAGCAATTATGATTTTTTTTTTTAAGATGTACATGGTAAATGTATCATGCGTATTCCTTCAATAAATTTCATGAGTAAAGACCTGTATCTGTGTATATAGTAATACGTTATTTGAAACAATTCCAACCAATAAAATACTTTTTTTATTTCTGCTGTAACATATTTAGAAAATGGTTTCAAAAATTTCTGTTTGTAATCATGCTTTCTTCGTTACGAATTTGAATATTTCGTTATTTCAAGATTTGAAATTACAAATATAAACATCCGCTTTACGGTTTTGAAAATTAATCGCATTCAGTGAAAGTACTTGAAGAGTTTAAAAGTTTGAAGGAAGTAATCTTCATCATTATAAAACTGAAATTTTTACATTTTCACATAGATTGAAACTTCTTTTCAACAAATTGCATTTATATATTGTATTTATATTTTTGTATTGAGTTATCAATATTACATAAATTTATCATTAAATAATGTTGAAGACAATTTAATCACAGATTTTATTATAATTGTAGGTACAAAACATAAAAAGTATTACGCATTATCAAAAACAGCCTTAGATAACAAATCATTTGTTACATTCTCACTTTACGTATTGCGCTTCATGTACTTTATGTATTACATCTAAAACTTAAAAATTCTATAAAAAAAAAAAAAAAAAAAAGAAAGAAAAAAAACTAAAATAAGGAATAACGAACTTAAGAATAACGTAACAATGTATCAACTGCCACTGCAATTGCAAAATATCTGTTAATTTGCAGATAATTCAAATATTTTAGTTTCCTTACATAATGCCCTGTTTTTATAGAAAAATTAATCATACTTGATAATGGACGAATCTTTTACATTGCATTTGTAAATACCTTAAACGATGTAAATTTCTAAAATAAAAGGTTCATGGAACAAATATTTAAGTGTAAGAAATGTAAGCGATAAGTTACATATTGTAAATTATATATAGAAATATAGTATTTAGATAATACTAGATCATTTCATTTGTACTTGCAAATGAGGAAACTCCAATATTCTCTTTGTTCACTTTCGTTTAGAAAATTTACGTGATGATATTTACAAAATATTCATCGGTTTTCCCCTGCCTATTCCAATTTTTCTCAGCTTGTTAATGCTCGAAGTAACTTTCCCTCTGCCGATTCCCATCGAACTAACCACCGATTCTAGATCGTCAACACAGTCCTCACTCGCTTCTCTCAACATTGCTTCGGAAAAGCCACGTGGTGGTCTTACAGACGTCATATTCTTACTCTTCTCTTTCAGTATGTGTTGAGAAACGCAATGAGCCCTTAAAATTACAAAACAAAATTAATACTCAAAGAAAGAAAATAGATGGATCTTTAACAGAAACAAAAGAACTTCAAATTACTTTAAATCAACGTTGTCGTACACAGGAGAGTTTTCTTCAGCAAAAAAATCGTCGTTGGCCTCTAGATCCCAATTCTCTGCGCAATCTATGGTACTTGAAAGTTCTGACAGTCCAAAATTTGTTGCACCGTGCTTCCTTGTCTCTGTGTAAAGATACATTTTGATGATGATTTTACTTTGAGAGAGAGAGAGAGAGAGAGAAAAAAAAACAGTTGAAGATAAAATACTAATAAAGAGAAACCTGAATATGTTTCTAACTCGCACATGTTGCGATCCGGACAGCTGATGATGTGCTCCTCGAATTCCGTTTTAAGCAACCGATGAGTTGCGTTGTATGGACACATGAGCTTCTCCGGGTATTGCTGTTCAATTTGAATTTAAAATTGAAATTTTAATTTATATGTAATTATTGTACAAAAACCATTTGTTTTGTTTCGAGTCCTCTGAAGAACAATGTGTGTTCGTAACAATACGTACCTTTTCACATTTGACAATATGCTTCTGAATACGAGATCTCGCGATAAAGTGATTTTTGTTATATGGACACACCACAACGGGATCGAAGAGTGTACGACATTTGTACATTTTTGGTTTCTCCTTAAAAAAATTAAAAAAAAAAAAGAAAACAGGAAAGCTTATTATTAAGTGTACAGTTTAGGTTAAATGAATAAACACGTTTTCCATGTTTCGAGTCCGTTTTTAATGGCCCCCATTCCGACAGTCGAAACAGTCACATCCTTCGATATATATCGACCAAGATCAATAATCGATCTGTTTGAATAAAAAGAAACTGCATATGCCGTGTATTCATTTATTTATAATTTATATTTTTTATCATTTATTCATAATTTACATATTTATTTATAATTTATACTTTATCATTTATTTATATTTTATGTTTCATTTACATTTTATGTTTATATTTATAATTTAATATAATTTTATATAAATTTTATAATTTATATTTTACCATTCACGTTTCATATTATAATTTATTTATGCAACGTTTGCGCGAATTGTATCGAACCTTAGTTATTAGAACTGGAATGATTTTTCTCACCAAGGGAAATAAAGGGAGGAAAAAAATATTAATCGATAAACAATGATTTATTAAAGTATTGTCGTAAAAACTTATTTTTTTTTTTCTTTTTTTAGTACTTGTATTGTATAACAATGTATCTCGTTTTCATCGAGACTGCAATTGTCTACATAAATATGTAAACAAAACGAACGACGTCTGTCATAAATTCATTTGTTAAATATAGTTGTAATTAATTTACACATATATATAATAGAATCGATCCTAACGTATCGTAATGGTTCGATCGGTTGTAAATTTATACCTTTCGCTGTCGGCGAAATTAAATGTATAGTGTATTGCTTTACCTTCGACAAACAACAGAAATTGAAGTTTTAATTTTATTATTTTGCTTCTCGCGGAAAGTGTACAATTCGATCCTGCATCAAAAAAAAAAAAAAAAAAAAAAAAAAAAAAAAGGATTACGAAAAAATGATCGTAAGCAAAGTCACGTCGATATAATTTACAACATGCTGCATCGTAAATCCGTGTACCAGTACCAAACGACGAAATAATATTCCATTAGTATTCTATGTTCTCTATTCTCGGGATCTTTATGTTCCCGAGATTACAAAAGATATGCATATGGTTCGTTTTATAAATAATACTACTTAACTTCTAAACGGTAAAAAGATAAATTATTTGCGATAAGTTATTATGAACATATTTAACTAATTATGTAGTTTGTTATCGTGATTCTGTCTTTCGCACGTAGTGCAAAGTGCAAAGATACACCCAGTTGCACACGTTGGAGAAATTATGAATAGAAATGGAAATTTCTGAATGATGTAATTCTGCTTCACACCGTATCCAAGACCGTTGCATTGTTAGAAATGTTATCTAAAATGTCCCCCCCTTGTAATATAAATAATATTAGTAACGTGACGACACATTAAGAAATGCGTTTCGTGATGTATCGTGTAATCAATAATTTAAAATCAACCTAAATGTCATGAAAAGAACGTTTATAACTTATTTTAGGATTACATGTATGTAGGCTAACAGCTGCCCATATAATTGCTTGGACATTCAAGTTCCTTTCTGAATAATGATGCAAGGCGGCATGTATGTTACAAATAGGGAAGAGGATCCACAAGCAAACAAGCAATAACGTATAAAATGCCTAGAAACATGTTCAATTTAGCTGTTTGCTTAGGCACACTCTGGATCATATGGGGGCTTCTGAATTGTTTCTCTATTTTGAAGGCAGTTGGTAGAGTAGTAACTGGCAACAGAAACCATATAGAGTACCTTAATGCAAGTACCACCAGTGTTACGTATGGTGTGAACAGTAAAAAAGCGTACAAAACATGAGACACGGTATGACCAATTAAAATAGCTAACGTCACTATACCTGCCTTCTTGTCACTTTCTAGATCTCGGGTATTGTTACTATGCAGAATAGCCTCTGTGTTTAACGCAAGAGGTATAGCATAGTATATCGTGCCTAGTTCAATGTAACCGGTTTGAGCCATGAACGCAAACAAAACTGAAATCGGACCAAATATAACTAGGATAAGAACGTCGCCCAGCGCAATGTATTTAAACCCTATTCCTCCTGTGTAAAGAAACGACGAGGATAGACCACCAAAATACACAAGCGCGAGATGTTCCATTTTCGCAGGAGAAATAGTGGTTAATAAAACGAAGCCCAAACATCCCGCTGTATATAACAACGCACCTAGCGAAACTAGTTCATCTTTTGACAAAAGTTGATCTACCAATATCCTGTCGTCACTTTTTCGGCTGTCGACTCCTTTTATATAATCAAAGTAAGTGTTCACTACGTTACCAGCTCCGTGTACACAAAAAACTGTATACACTGTTAAGATCAAGGATATCCAACTGAAACTTGCTGTACTTGTTAGCCGGTATGCTAACGCAGATCCAAGAAGTGTTGGCATTAACGAAGCGCTCAGTGACCAGGGTCGTACAGCTAGGAAATATGAAGACAACTTCATAAGTGGAGAGTTCAACGTCGAGGATGTTACTGGCGGACAATTTTTGTTGTTTGACATTGGTTTCCTTCCGACTTCTTCAGTAGAGACCCAAATACCGTTGGACATCATGCTTTACGTTATGCTACAAAGAAAAATGTGCCATTATATAATAACAAGAAACTGTGAATGTGATACTTGTAATAATAAAGTAGACTTATATAATGCAAAAAGAAACAAATTTGTATTGATTTATTTTGATATATTTTTAATACATTTTTAGCTGTCATATAAAAATAAATTCTCTAAACAAAACCCAGGGTGAATTCTAGTTTAAGAAATCAAAAATTATTTACTTCTTTTCTTTTTTTTTTTGATAATCTGGTAGATTTTGACGAGCTAAGGCCAAAAAGGTTATCGATACAGCGTTCTCTTTAAAAATTACATATCACATTTTTGAGACCATCTTTAGGTCTGTATAAACGGGCCAACGAAAGACGGCCGGAAATCCTTAGGGCTGCGGTCGCCAAATGATTTCGTTAAAAGATTTTTTTTTTCGGGGGGTTTTAACTTTCGGGTCATCGAAAATCCTTCTTGCAAACATTGTTTTTATCTAAAAGGACCCGTACGAACCAATAAGATTATGTGTGGAAGCGATTACAGCGT
The DNA here is from genome assembly GCF_011392965.1 of Frieseomelitta varia. NCBI lineage: Eukaryota > Metazoa > Arthropoda > Insecta > Hymenoptera > Apidae > Frieseomelitta > Frieseomelitta varia. The sequence goes on along the minus strand of NW_025109839.1, from coordinate 83,331 downwards.
CATACTAACCTAAAAAGTACGTTGAAAATGCTCACTTTTATATAACTTTTGATCCAGTTGGATTCCTCGTCTTAAGAACGCATTCGTATCTGCATTTTTTGGTGAAATCTACCAGATTGCCAAGAGAAATGTCAACAACTTTTAATCTCCCTGCAGTACGATCTAACCGAAATGCATCTTCCACTAATATTTACGATAGAGGCATTCACAGAAGAATACGTAGAGTTTACTTACCTATTGTCCATTCGATTGAAGAAAAGCTAGGTTAGAACGATCTCCATAACACTTCAACGAACGTTTCATTTTTCAAGTACATTTTGTCGATGAAAAATGTTTGAATCCGCGCGAAGGAAAGAATTTTCACACAGACGTTGACATTTGAAACTCGCGTACGAGGAAAAATTCAATTCCTCTTTCCTGCTTTGAATGTGTGTATGTGTGTATTACTGTTAAATGCAACGATGACGTGTTTTCATTAATTTGCACGTGGCGCTCTCTGTGATTTTATATATTCTCTTTATACTAAAAATCAAACAGCACAACCAATGATATTTATTATGATTACCAAAAAGTATTTCAATATATTCTTTTTTTTCTTTTTTTGCAAATTGTTACTTTCGTTTGTGTTTTCTTGTTTTCTCCATTTTGTTTCTGTCATTAATACGATTTAAATCGTAAAACGGATTTTCCTTAATATGTAATTTTCCTTAATAATAATTTTCACGTTTTTTTTTTAGACACAATCAGTTTGAAACAATTCAAATTAATCTACAATCGAATCGAAGAGGTAACTTTTGTAAAAAAATTTGAAACTCGATTTACAGAAAAGTTTTTAAGATCGAAGAGTATAGTAGGCTATAGTACAGTACAGTATAATATAGTTTGGCTATAGAACGGTACAGTACAGTATAGTTTGGCTATAGTATACACTGCGATCGTATTGGTGAAAGTACAGCAAAATTCACATGCGGACGCGTCAAAATGCCGAAATTGCGCGTGCACATGCGTGCGACTGCAACGATTGGACCCGATCGCTGTGTACCGTTCGCTACTTGGTTTATGATCGGTGGTGTCAGGTAGTGGCCGAACGATTTGCTTGATTACTATTTCCAGAAGTTTCTGCAGGAACTCTCCACGGCCAAATTCCTCCCCAAAATTTACCTCATCCCGTCCGATCCAAGTGGCTGCGTTGCTCCACTCTCAATTATCGATCGTAACTTTCTCGTTTTTCATTTTCCACAAACAGTGTCCGCCTAACTGTTTCTCAAAATGTCCTTTTTCGGTTCACTGATGGGCGATCTGAACGATGATCCTATTTTCGGGTAAGTGTTAAAGCAATTTTTCGCTTAGCGTTAGCTCCTTGCGAGAAATAAGAGATGTTTATATCGAACATTTTTTTTTCTTTTTTATTATTTTATCGTGATTACCGTCAAAACATTATTTCGTAAATCTCGTTGCGCAAATTTGTGCAGAAAGTATATCTAGGCTCGATCTTAAAATTCTGTACATGTATCAGATAAAAGAATTACCATTTAAGTAAATTTGACTTTGCTTAATCTAATTTAAGATGTGACACAAAGAACACAAAGAACACTTGCTTCAAATTTCGAAGATTTTACTTGTTTCTATTCCATTTCCTTGTTCTGTTGTTATTTAATGTATTACGTAATCATTGATTTTTTTCATGTGATTTTTCATTATAATCTTTGTGTGTGTTCCTTCGCAGGTCTCATATGCAATCTGTGAGGCACATGAATGACATGATGACTTCTCTGTTCAATGATCCGTTCGGCATGATGGCTCATCCTCGCCACAATGCTATCACACATGCCAGTCACAGGGACAGAGGTCGTCAGGACGACCTTCAAATATTGCCATTTGGATTTCCATCGTTTCATAATATGTTCACAAATTTTGTACGTTGATCTTTTTTGTTTAAGTCGCTTACAGAGTTCATGAATTAAATAGAAAGCTAATGTGAATGTAAATGTTTTAGGACAATATGGCACAAAGCACGAATTGTCATTCCTTCACTTCAAAATCTGTAATGACATTTGGTACCGACGGTCACCCTCAGGTTTACCAAGCAACCATGTCCACAACGACCGCTCCTGGTGGTGTGAAGGAAACGAAGACAACAGTCTGTGATTCTCTTACTGGAACAAAAAAGATGGCCATTGAACATCATATTGGAGATAGAGCACATATCTTAGAGAGGGAACACAATCTGCACAGTGGCGAACAGGAAGAGCGTCAAGAATTTATTAATCTTGATGAAGGTAACAGATTTTTGAAAGCAAGATTTGTTTCTCATCATATGTAAAACGAATATTTTGTTTCGCAGAGGAAGCAGAAAGCTTTAATAACGAGTGGGAGACACGTGTTCGTCGTTATCATGGTGGTAATTCTCACTATAATAGCCATGGTCATCGAAATCGATCTGATCATAGGCAGTTGGCTTTGCCTGATCCATCGGGAAGGTTAGTCAATTGAATTTTCTTGTAACATATCTCGCGGATAATTTTTCCTTTGTTTACAATTATTTGCACAAAGAGGTATAAAACTATTTGAACTTTTTTTAACATTTTTTTACAATTAGTTCTTGATCTATCCTTTTTTTCCACATAAAATATTAATACGTAATAGTATTAAGAAGTAGCAACTGTATGCATGCCTGTATGAGTATAGAAATGTGCTTATGTGTGCATGTATAGCAATATTATATGTGTAGCACTTATTGACAAACTGAAATTTATGCAGTGTGCATAAGAAATCCAGGAGACGTACGAGTAAAAAAAAGTGAATGGAGAAACAGGATCACGTCATGTTACTTTGCGCATTCCCTGCCAAAATTTTGTATTAAACGCATAAATAAAAACATTTAAGCTTTAATTTTTATCTTTTCTGTCTAGTTTCAATCTAGTTTCAATCTAGTGGCTAGGAAAAACTATGTATATATTTTATATTTCAGTCCTTTTGTGATATTTATATGTTTAGTTTTTTATATTATTTGCCATATAATGATATAATACCGCTCCGTTACATGGATATACGATTAATGATTAGTCTATATCATTACAGTAATAAATTAGCTGCAGGAAAATTTTCTTGATAAAAGTGTTTTATAGTAATGTAAAATCATTGAGTTTAATAAAAGTATCATGTATCAATAAAACATATACTGTTACGCCTGAATTTTTTTTTGTCTAATATAACATACAAGCGAAAACCAAAGTGTTTCTAAATTTTGAACATTCTTTTACTTTATTACTTCATCGTATCTATTTTGTGCGTTATTGATTTGCTTATTGTATACTTTCATAGTCGATATTCTAATCCATCGAGATGGACATCTAGACGTAGTTTAAAATTGCCAACACCATCTAAAGTAAACACTCCCACTTACAGTTTAAGGTAAGTTTCACTTCTCTTTTAGAGTTCTCAATATTGTATATATATTAAAAAAAAAATACATTTCATTAATTAAAAAAATTCGTGTTTTTAATATATGAATATATTATGTATTGTAATATCTGTGTATGAAAAATATAAAATCTATATTTTTACCTGTATTTTTAAATATATAAGCATATGTATGTTAGTGTCATCGTGACATACGAACAATTGCTTTCATGTTTATGCCTCAAAGTTACTTTTCATTTATTTAAAATGTTCATGCATCTGTGTAATAAAATTGATAATAAAACATGTCAGAAATGGAATTTTATAGTAGAATTTTATAGTAGCATGTAATAGTTATAAGCAGTAGCAAGGATTATAATATATTCCTAATTTGCTGCATGCTTATTATATAAGTAACATGTATCTTTTCAACTTTAATTGTATTTCAAGGCAAAGTGTTGAAAATTGAAAACTTGTCTTTTACTTTAAAACTATTTTTTTATTTCTACATCAGATTACAAAATATAAATTATTCGTTATTATATTTGTTTATATAGTCCGTTACTTATTTTGTCATCTGTAATACAACAAACAACATTGGTATAAAATATACCATATATTGTGTATTGCAGGTACAGCCGCAAATATTAATAAAGTAAAAGCATAGTACACAGTGGTGACACTTATGCAACGTAAGTACGTTGCGTTTCACTTAATATTTATGTTCTGATATTTCGATTAACAATTTTATTATAATTTTTTTTCAATATATTTTGCCGACTTTATTTTTCATACTCTACTTCTTGGCGAAATAAAAAAATGTATTAATTGTCCTCTTGGTTTTTTTTTTCACAAAAATACTTTTGAAAATTTGTACACATGGACTAACGACATTGCTGTATTCTCATTCTCATGTTTCAAATTTTAATCATAATTAAAGACATATTGTGGTTTAACGTTCTCATGTTTACAGTTCGAGTTCTTCCAATTGTATTGAAGATACTAAATCTGCGTCAGCAGCAACTACAACCGCAATAGGAAACCGAAAACGTAAACATATACCGGATAATAAAGTATGCAAAAAGTGTCACGTTGTACCAGATAGTAATGTGTAGATTCTCTATTCAACCATTCAAACTACTATATTGCTGATGATATTGCAGAACTTCGGTAGGATTCGTATCGTTTAATAAAATTACGTTGAGTCTAGAACGGTTTTATTAACAATTTCTTATATCACGTTCCTATAGACTTAAACAGGTCATATAGTATAGTTTTCTAATTTCCGAATACTTTCTGCAAATAAAAATCTGAAGGATATATTTGTTAGGTATTCTTAACAGTGAGTGATTTACCGAAGTTATGCTGCAGTTGTTTTCCATTTTACATATAGACTTACTGTTTCGTAGAATCTTTACGAATGAACAACATATATTTAGAAAGTCTATGACATGAAATAATATATATCAATGTGTACGAGTATGAGAGTAAGAATGTCAAAAAATATTTTCATTTTGTATATCTACGTACGTCGCAAAAAAAGGTATGCCGTAAAATTTAATTTATCAATAAAAATATACTTTGTAGTTGAAATGTTGAAATTGAAGTTTATCAGATTTTCGTGAAGTAATAGCTTCAGTTTTAGTTGTTTAGCTCTTTAATATCAAAAGAGCATTCGATTTTAAGAATATGTTAATATATTCACAATTTTAAATGAGAATGAACATATTTTGGGGTAGTATATTTATCAATAAATGTACAATTTAATGTAATAACTTTTGTCACTGTTTATTCAAATAAAACTTATAGATTTAGTATAACTTAATTCACCTTTATACTAAAGACAAAATTGAATATAAGTCAACCCTAATACCACCATTTTTTATGAGTTTTTTTGTATAGAACGCAAGCAAGAGACTAATTTCTTAAACTCAACAGTATTTCGACAAAAACGTTCAAACTTTTTAAGACTTTAAAATGATCTAAGATTAAATATTTATCGACGATAAGAATAGATAGATGAACAGAATTTTGAAAATGATATTAAAAAAGTGATTAATATATACATTAATATTTTCATTGAACTGTCAACAACAACGCATAAAATACGTAAATTTCTTGAACAGTCAATAGAAAATATTATACCCTATTTTATAACAAGGATAAAATTATTATCTGCAGAACATAGTAAAGTTATTAAAATAATCATCAACAAAATAAAAAGAACATAAGAGGATAGCTGGCAAAAAAAATGATACACTATATATTGTCTGCACCGCACAGGGCAGATTGACTTCTGTTAATTGTCTTCTGCTAAAGTGTTGATTCTCGAATTAATAGCCAGGAGTTGAGCCACGAAGGCTGAGTCGCATATAACTGTAGCAAGAGCACATAGTAGATCCTCTAGAGTATCTTGCGAGAGACCTAATTGCCGGGCACATTCGGCGATAATTTCTTTCTCTTCAGCATCAGGATTTATCTGGATAAGAGACAGCTCGATATTAATTTTATTCACAATAGTGTTTTTAACACCAATCTATATATACAAATGTAAAAACTTACCTTCGGTGAATTACAGAACTTGTTGAATGCCATTTTGATTCTCTTTTTGCCATTGTTCGTTTGGTAAAAAATTGAAAAAGTTTGTGCATTATTCATATCCAGCACAACGGGGAAATATATGCCGGCTGTAACATGACCCTTGGTGTCTCTCGCGAGAAGGCTTCTAAAGTTATAAACCAAATTTCTGCGTTCGGTAACATCGATGGCAGTTAAGTAAGGCCTTGCCACGTATATAAGAGCAACTTGTGTTCTCTCCAAGGTACCGGAACGGGTTTTCCTCTCGTGCCATTCAATATAATCAGGATCGTTAGCACATAGGAAGTAATTGTACTCTTTCTTGCAATCTGGCTCGTCCGATTGAATGAACCAGCCTGTATGTGGGTATAACTTATCTTCCATCACAGTGATCACGCGAGCTACGTGATATCCAGGATCCAGGAGCATAACTCCTTTCCGTCCGCCAATTTCGATCTTCAGGCACACCAGTACATGTTCCTTCTCTCCACTATCTGCAGCGGGTGGTCCGCCAACGTAACTAGCGACGTTATCGATCGTCTGTACGAGAGGAAGACTCGTGTAAAATCTTGATTTACAAAGTAAAAAAAAGAGAAGAATTCGGCCCTTGACATACGAATTAAATGAAATTCGACATGGTCAAAAAGTGATATAGTACATATGCGTTGAAAAGAGCCATATCAAGCATGTACAAAAATATTTTTTTATATCCTTATATCACTATCTCATTGTCAACTTTAGCTTAAGAAATGTATGACATATCTCAGTCATCATTGCATGTCAAGGGGTTAAGGATCATAAACGTACCTCTTCACAGGACACTAGATAGAGGCCGCTTGCTATTCCAGGAAATCTTTTGTTCAAACATCTCAAACGGTACAGCAATTCGAATCCCAAGCCCACACAGGTGTGATGTTCGCGCGTTATGAGTGGTTGATACTTGTGATAAAATCTCTCCAGTATGGTTTCACCGCTCGCAATGTAATCCTTATAGAATCTGTCAGATACAAAGAACAAGTTTTACTCCTTTATGTCAGCCCGCAAGCAAGAACTCGTAAAAGAGTACGTTGTGACAATTACTTAAGGAAATTGCCAATGGTGTCATAGCGATGCTCACGCAGTAAATGTTGCGTTTCTAGTTCAACGCTGCTTGCTAGTTCCTCATATTGTTCGACCGTTGGAACGGTCAAGGCTGGTGCCTCGTAATGGGCCCATACCGGCAGGGGTAGCGGCACACCCCTGATCCAGGGCCCGCGTGCCTGCCCCTGTGGCTGGCACCATATTTCTGCCGTCTCGAGTCAACTTGGCCATTCACTTCCCCAACGGCCCACTGTTGGCACAAAGCCATGCTCATCCCTGCAGCTGCTTATTGGCTCCACAGGGCTCTCTCCGTGTTTTATACTCTTCTCTCGCTCTGCAAATACAATAACAATTATTCACACTAGTCTAAATTCTCTTATTCAGAGATGTGTGAATGAAAATTAATTATTCATACGTTTTCTTTGGAAATACTCGCGTTTGTAATAAAAAAAAAATTGCGTCACTCTATGAAATTCTGAGGCGGCTCATTTTTCTATCTCGGTCGAAAGATCGTTGTTCGAAGGAACACGCAAGAGGAGTATTTGCGTTACACGTCACGCAAGTGTAAAACTGTCAGTCGACCGTCAGCAAGTAATGATTCATTCGTCGCTAATCACTTATCTCTGTCGAGAAATCTGCTTACCGTATGTCCATTGCTATTTAAGCACACGGATTAGCACGACTCCGTATGAGAAAATTTGCGAAATGAGTGCGGAGAGGCGGATCGGAGTTGCTGCTGGCTCTAACATGGCGACACAACACGTACGCGTGATGAATCAATACACGACCAAATAGGTACGTAGAGCGTGCCACGTGTCTGCTATGACTTGCAGCGATACCATTCGCGCTGGTACGCTGTTTTTTCATTTGTCGAATTTCGAAAATCGAAAAGAAAGAACAAAGCACCTTCGATACTGACAATGCGCTGAATATTTATCGAAAGAGATATAGGAAGGTGTGTCAATGTTTCTGGCACGTAACGTGTCCTTCGAACCGATTCAAAACAATTACGTAAGAGTGAAAAAAAAATACACACATCATATATATATGTATACATATTTGTTTGACATTCTGTAAAGAAATGAAATTTGAATTTCAAGCGCATTGCAAAAAGCGTAAAATTTCCAAACGATGCTGAAACATCGATGTTTACATTTCGTTTCGCAATCTGGTAATTCGCAGCCAGCGTGACGTTATTCGCGTCAGTGTTAATAAACTAATAAAAGTCCCTTCGGTTCAGACTTATTGCGTCATTAAAAAAAAATACATAATTCAAATTGTAAATGTATGTACGTGTGCGAACATCGAAAAGCAGTTCGCTGGTGAAGTAGGGCATTCAGGCAAGATGTTTCAGGCCCGCATCGGACGAGTTACTTTCGTCGAAATACGAGTCAGTCTCGCCTGTATCTTTCGAAAATCGAAGTTAGTAATTAAATTCCCCGACACAACGAGAGGAAGGAGAGAAAAAAGGAAAAAAAAGTCAAAACGTGCAAAAATCTTACCCATACAACGAGCGCACCAAACAAACAAAAACTTTCCCTCGTCGGAAGGCTTGACACAATTCACACGTCCGAAGTCCAACTAGAACTGAGTGGTGAAATGTGTGCTCTGTACTCAAGATTATATACGTAGAGAGTTCTCCTCTCTCCCTCGCCTCGTTTGCAGGCCTTTGATAATTCACCCACGTGACCGCTCTGCCCACGTAAAGTTTAGAACATGTAGACGCTGTGCGTCTTTTTATTCATTATAAACAAATTGGAAAACCGATTCCCCTTCGATAAAAGGGACAGCATTGTTTGTCTTCTCGTTGAATTTACATCGCGATCAGACGACGATAACAAGTCAGGTGCCTCTTCCGAACTTTGCAGATCCCTATTGTTCCCTCGACCCTTTTGCCTCAGAACGGTATTCCCAAAGTGACGAATTACCGTGCGAAAAAAAGAAAATCGGCTACGATGGGAATTCATCTTCGACACGATTGGTCGAACGACGATGAATGCTATCTCTAGTTGTCCGGCCGTCGAAGCCTTACGGTTCATTTATAAGCCGTGATGAACAGATCATTCTACGAAACTGTGTAACATAATTACTGAAATTTCCAGAAAAGAGAAAGGAAGAACAAAGAATAGATACGGAGTGAGGGATCGGTCTCACTTTTTCGTCTGTTCCGTATACATATGTGTATATACATGTGTATCTATACGTACGCGTGTATGTGCACATGTGCACGTAATGTAAACGCGAACTGTTTCTTGCATAGGTCGAGTGCGTTGTTCCAAATGACCTTGAACCGGGAATTTCTAAATTCTTGACAGAGAAAAGCGGTGAAATTCTTATCGCGATACGTCGCAAAAGCGAACGTTGTTCCAGTGAATCAGCTGACGTCACGCGAAGGCGCACGTACTGTATATACTTACGTACGTACACACATGTAGACACGCTATCTATACGACCACGTGACCGCAATGTGACTCGACGACGGGAAATTACTACGCAGTTGCATTATTTATTTCGCGAAAATTGGAAACGAACCAATTGCCCCATTGGCGCGATTTCGTTCTTTCAACTTTTGCACTCGCAGAGAAGCCATTGTGCATGCGAAAGCTACGCGACCACATCGCAATTTTTATCGACGTGACGATGTACGCGAATGTCGCAATGTTTTCACGTTGGATATTATTATTCCCTTGGTCTCATTTATTACTATTTGGTTATTATTTTGAGTAGCTTCGTGCTACTTAATTAGTCACGTATACATTTCCACGAATTTCCGTGACTAACCAAAATACTTGATTCTTTGTACGTATATTTCCAGGAAGTTTCCGTGACTAAGTAAAATACGTGATCTTTTTTTCGTACATGTACAGTGTCTCGCGACTCGCGATTCTACGTGTAAAAATCTGTCGAGAGTGAATACTTTTTCGAATTGAAGCCATCGTGAGGAGGATTTCGAATATAGTTGATGAATTTTCAAATTCGACTTTCCCAAAAAATTATATTCTTTTCGACAGATTTTTACACCACAAGTTGCAGAACACCTTGTATATTATCTGTAGAAAACAAGTGCTTCCCCAGTGGAAGAAAGTCAGATTTCTGTTAATCTTCCAATCGCGGTAAACAACGAAGAAACGTATCGATTTAAAAAAATATTTGCACAAGTATCATAACAGTACAATTGCGCAAGATTGTGAGAATGTATGACTCATAGAGATCGGTGACGCAAAGGTATATCCTATTAGTACATACCTGTATATATTATATACCTACTAGTATACTATATACTCTATATACTATAGCACTATATATCTAGTATATAGTTTAAACGCTGCATTGTTGTATTAAAGCGAGTTTAATACACCGAGAATAATAACAATAAAAAAGGAAGTAATTTTTATTAACTTTCAGGACTTTCTCTTGCTCTGTTACGATATCATCATTTAATTGCGATTCGCAAAATTTGCAGTCATTCGTTATTCTTCAAGCAATGTTTGTATACGTATTACTTAATCGAGTTTGAAGTCTATTACACGGAATTTTTCTGGACGATAACCTATTGGTTGTAATTCCGTACTATTCAGGGGTTATCTGTACAAACATTTCGACACAGAACTTAGACACGAGGCGATTTTTCTTCTTTTATCGTGCTTGGCATTTTATTTTCTTTCTATTACTGCGGAATTGATACGTGCTGCGTATATTTTTCCAGACGTTTAAAATTTTCCAGATATTACGCATTTGCGATATGACTATCGCATGTGAAACATGAGAATTACATTTTCTATTGATTACACGCAACACGATACGCGCACGTATGTTTTTTAAGCTTCTATCAAACATACACGATCTCAATTTATCGTCAATTAATTAATTTTCGTTTCTAAATATCGATAACAAATATCAGGGCTTATCGAGTTCAAAAAAAAGAACACACACACGGAAATGTGCGATAAGGTTAAACGATAATGAAATTTCTACAATTTCTAACAACGATTGCGTTAGGCTATTATACAACTTTATAATAGCCACGTTAATTTTGAAATCATTCCAAAACGGTCGCAATTTGGCATTACAGCGCGATAGTTACAAATAGAATTCTTGTATTCGAAAAGTAAGATTTCAATCATTTGAAATCAAATGTTTTTGGTGCAACAAGTCTGATGTCTTGTTCGAAACACGTGATGCGGATGGCCCAATCGCACGGTTCGGCGAGAGATGTCGATGTTTGTACGTTTGGATGAGATTGGAAATTGTCTATGCGCAGATAAGGGATGTAGATTATTATGAATATTTCGCCAATATGAACTTGCATAATACATTTTTCTCGTATTAATCGAGATCGATATCTTCCTATCGTATCTTGTTTTTCATGCGAAAGTGTACAAAGAATATCGAACGTGCTTGATATAAAGTGTGTTAATATTTTGCACACTAGTGAAAAGAGAAAATTTTCATGTTTGTCAGATTGTTCACCGTGGCATTGTAAATGATAGTTTTACTATTGTTTCCTTGCAATCTAAAATAGTATTTTGAAATATAATTTTTTCATTTCTTTGGAATATCCATTAACTTGATATTTATGAACATATGGCAATCACTGTCCTAAGGAGTACATTTAAAATTTTTTTTGTTTCAGATTATAAAATAAATACTACAGCGCGAGTAAACATGAAGCTGATATGGGGTTAATGCTGCATAATATTTTTTTGTGTACATATCCTTGTAATAATGATGATGTTATATTAGAAAGATGACAATATCTACATTAGGAAGAATTATAATATAAATGTACATACGTCAAATGATATTTCAACTTTTGTCATTTATGCTTAATTAAATTATACTTATACTAATCAAGTTATTCTTTATTTTCAGAAGTTTAAGAAAGCTGCGTTAGCCATGCCTCTGTTGGAAGAGATTGAAGTTTCAACAATGAAAGTTGAACCGATAGATAATTTATATCTTGCATTGATACAGTGCTTTGCAATTATATTATGCGGGTAAACTTGGTCTTTGAATTTTTCTCATGTCAGATATGAAAGTGCATATGAATAAATGGCTCATTTTTCAGCTATATCGCTGGAAGATTTGATGTCATTACTAAAACAGAAGCAAATGGCCTAAATACATTTGTAGGAACGTTTGCCCTACCTTCTTTAATTTTTATGTCACTGGCAAAGCTTGATTTTAGTCTAGTAAACTGGAAGTTCCTTCTTGCTGTCTTGGTAGCCAAAAGCTTTGTGTTTTTCATTGTTCTTGGAATATCTCTGGTCATTAAAAGATCATCAAATCCAGGTTGCGCTGCACTTTTTGCAATATTTACCACGCAAAGTAATGACTTCGCTATTGGATATCCAATGAGTAAGTAAATTCATAGAGATCACTTTAAGTACAGCTTGAAAAGTAAAACAATGTATTTTTATAGTTCAAGCACTATATGGCCAAACACATCCCGAATACGCTGCTTATTTGTATTTAATGGCACCTATATCATTGGCTATTCTAAATCCAATCGGCTTTGTATTATTAGAGATTGGTAAACGTCGCAATGAAAATCATGGAAGTTATGGAAACATGGTTTTTTCTATTATAAAAGGAATTGCCCTAAATCCAATACTTGTTATGACTGTTCTCGGTATTCTTGGTAATATTATCTTCAGTCATCTAGTACCTGCTATATTAGCAACTGTACTGGATATATTTGGCAATGCTTTCTCTGCAAGTGCTCTTTTTTTATTGGGATTAATGATGGTTGGAAAAGTGCATAAATTGAAAGGTACAGCTCTTGTAATACCAGGTATATTGATATCAGTGAAATTGCTGGTACTTCCCTTGGTTATAAGAGAATCTATTATTCTCTTGAATGCTGGAGAAAATACTACAGATACTCAAGATCTAAGTACATATGGATTCTTGTATGGTACTATTCCCACAGCACCGGCCTTATTTATTTTCACTCTACGATATAATCTAGAAATTGATTTAATCGCATCAGCAATGGTCGCTTGTACTTTCTTGTCTGCTCCATTGATGTTTGTATCAGCGAAATTAATCGATGCTGTTTCTACTGGAGTTAGTCCAGAGAACTATGCACATCAATTAAATGTATTTTCTTTCGACGTAAGCATTGCTTCAGCAACAGTATGCGTGTGGCTCATAATCTGTTTCGTTGGATTAAGAAGAAAAAAATATAAATGCGTCACTCATAAATGTACATTTTGTATTGTAATTGCACAGGTTTGTATTCAATTTTATTAACTTAAAATTTGTATTGATTTCGTTTCTACAAAAATTGTGATTTTTAGCTAGCTACAGCCATAGGTGTTATAATATGGACCAAACTTGAATCTCATAATAGTGGCTCAGTTTTATGGTAATTGTTATCAGTTTATTCTGAATTTTTAATTTAATTTTTTACGTTACTTTGACTGTGATTTATTGTAGGTATATCCAGTTCAGTTTAATTACTGTGGGAGTATACGCAAGTCGTATGTGGACTGTAGCAATAGCTGTTACTTTATTATATTTAAATTCTCGTTCTATAGATTTTGTTCGCAATATTCTGAAATGGTTTTATGCTATTGGATGGGGGTATGATCAATACTTCTTTTTCTACAATTAATCTCGAAAAGAGAAAAAGGAAAATGAGTATTAATATTCTTTCAGAATTCCAATTTTAATAGTGATTATAATGTGTTGTACTATGTCTCCAAAGAAATTTGATCTTGAATTCAGAAATCCAAATTTTCAATTCAGTACAGTTCAAGCTGCAATTTCTACTTTTATATTAATATTTTGTTTCATTGGTAGGTATATAATGTTACAATGTATGAGATTAAATGAAACATAATTTTTTTTACCATTTCATTTTTCTTTTTTACAGTAACAGTGGGTTGTTTGGTTTTGCAGCAGAGTTACCAGCGTCGAAACATTCTAGCATCTCATTCCAATTTGACAAATGTCGAAAATTTTAATAACGATGACGAGGAAAGACGCATAGTAGATGTTGAGGATCTGATTTCTTCAACTTCTCATACTCCAATGTAAGTTAATTTTGTAAAATAAAAATTTGATAAAATTTTATTTTAATTATCTCGATGTTGTTAGCATTGGCTGTGAATACGCAGATGGTTGTCCAGATGGTATATGTAGAAGTAACAATAACGAGATTTACGATTGCGATTTGTACGTAGATATCGAGAATGAAAGAAATGATCCTCAGCTTTTACGACATCTTGTATTTGTTATTTTACTTCTGTGTTCCATGTTTATAGTAAGTATATATTAAAATACTTAAATACGATTGTGAAGTTATAATTTACCGCAATTATTTTCAGGGCTTATCTATATCAGTTGGAACGCTATTAATGGAACAGTTGACTGGAGTTTACGCAGAATTAGCGTTCTTGGATGTTGCTTTGAATTTTGGCCAATCATTAATCGCATTTACTATCTTCGGATTGGATGCTGGCCTTGGAAAATTAGGATGTTGGTTACAAAAAATGTGCCGCAAATGGCGTATCGGTATTACTATATTATTCTTATATTTATTATATTTATTTGAAAAATTTTATAATTCAATATTATATCTTATACTTGCAGGGAAGGAGTTGCAACTTCCGTCTGAAGATGCATTAAGCCCAGAAGTGAAGGCTATCAGGGATCAATTTAATAGTTGCCATTTGGCTGAATGTCGTGCTCGTATAGCTATATGTCGTAGACGTTTATTAAAAGTATACAAAGGTGTCTTTACTGGTACTGATTTAGTTAATTGGTTGCTCGACGCCAATATTGCACAAACTAGAGAAGAAGCTGTTCAATACGGCCGTAGCTTATTAGAAAGTAGAGTGTTGCAACATATCGACGGGGCTTATCATTTTTACGACCAAAATTTACTTTACACCTTCAATGGCTAGTTTTAATATTTCGATCAAATCTTACAAAAGGATTATTTTTGCAATTTTTGTCAATTGTGTTGTCAAATGTTAATGTTTTAGAATTTTGTGATCTGACAATTTTATTTAATATATCATTCGAAATAATTTTATTCAAGACAGTTTTTTAATATCTTTTTCGGTTGGTACGTGAAATATATTTTTTGTTACGTTATTAAAGTATGAAAATGTCGTTTAAAGTCTATTCCATAGAATTATAACGTCATATATTTGGCTGTTTCATTTGTCGTCTACGGTTATGACTAACACATACTTTATGGTGCAAACAAAAGAACAAAGTGAAACGATAATAGTATGACTAACTGAGTTGAATGCCAAAGATTCTAATATTTAATATTTTATTTTTAAATATTAGTATTGTGCGCAGTATTGGTTTTATACAGTAGAACTATTTATTTTTTATAAAGTTATTGTTAATAATTTTTATTGTTGATAATTTAAAACAAAATGTCCTACACTAGTAAGAGATTTCATTATGCGAATAAAATATACAATATTTACTGCAACAAAATGTAAAATAAATATAAAATAAATATCTTCGCTTGGAACATCAACATTTTCTTCTCTGTTGCGATATATCATAATATTTAAAGTATATACAATTTAAAAACATAAGTCATCGTCCGGATCTTCTTCATCAAAGTCATCTATATCCTCTGGATGATAATGGATCTTAGATGTGTTCACTGCATTTGTATTAATCATATATGGTAATGTCAGTTCTTGTCTCTGTTTCATTTCATTTTCATTTATTTCTATCCTGAACGAAGACTCGATTTTTGACTTGGAGTCCTCGTATGCAGAATCAAACTTTCTACTCTGCTCGAGTTTCCTCGACTCGATTTCACAAGATACGTTATTCTGGTTTACAATTTCCTGTTGTCTCAAGACTCCTCCACCCACTTTGCGATGCAAAAGCTCCACAATGTAGTTAAAGTCCTTGCTTGTCGTAGCAGGTGACTTCTGTATCTTTACATACGTACTTCCCAACGTTTCGATGCCTGGTATTTTACTATATATAAAATCTCGTTTGTAAATGCAAATCACTTGTGGCACCTGTTTGCTCAACCTCTCTAAGAACCATATTGTCTTTGACAAGCCTACAAGCGAATTCAAGGACGTTAAACAATCGACGATCACTGTGTGCTTTGCGTTTATCGTTTGAAGGATATGTTTCAGATTGAGAAGATCCTTCTCGCCTATAGCAGTCATGTCAAACTTGTTATCAACGTTGATCGTGTAGTAATCAAAGATATTTACATTACTCAAGGCAAAAGGTTTGGGTTCGTTTTGGTACGAAGACTTTGAGTCGGAGAACAGTAACAGACTGAACACACGGCTGGCATCTCTTTCTCTTAGTGTCTGTATCCATCCTGCGATCAACTTTCTTGCGTGCATCGCTGTCGCCTCTGAAATGCATATGTGTACACATGTATGTACGTGACGTTTGTTTGACAACAATGGAACTCCGTTTATGCACGATGGAAATTCATTGAACTTGTTTTCAAATAAACAGAATTCCATTGCACAAGCGTAATACGTAATATTGCCGCACCTTCGTCAAGGATGATCAGTTTCGTGCCCCCTGACAGAGGCAATGTTTTTATAGACGTCATTAGGTTATGAATGGAATCACGCGGCTGACACGTGCACGTCGCATGTGATAAAGTATAAAAAAAGAAAAAAGATGATTTCAGCCAGAGACTAATTTCAACGATTGAAAATCATTGTCGGTCCGATTCAAGATGTTCTCAAATTCGAAATCGTAGAAAAATGCTTCTAACGTCGAAGCAGAGTTCTACCTAACCTAAAAGCAGAAACTGCGCGGCAACATAGAGGGGCGCACGCGCCGTGAAACTCGGTCCTACGAACGGTATCTCGAGCGACGAATGAAATGCGATTGAAGGTTGGTGCGGTGAGAGGCGGCAGTCGGCAGGTGTCGCTGCGATCGGTGCCGAAAAAGGGTGCGGTGCACGCTAATCGCCATACTGGGCGAACGTGACCGAAGACAGAGCGAAAATGAGTACTAGAGTGTGTGTCAGATCGAAGCTATTTTGCTCATAACATTGGTTTTATTTTGACAGTGTGATCAGCGAATGGGCCGCGCGATGTCCGGTACGCTGGCCAAGCCCTGAGGGAAACGGAATAGTGTCGATCCGTGCGTGTGGTCGCGTAAGATCAGAAATATCGCGGCTCGGGTTTCCCCAACGACCCTCGAGTTTGTCGCGTTGCATGTGTCATTCGCGAGCTGATAGAAGGTATACCGCCAGCCCGTTGCCACTGGCCTGTTCTTTCCCGTACACGTTCACGTGCGCGTCGCTGGTTGTGCGTTTTTACGGTGAAACAGATGCGACATTGAGACAAACATCCGGAATTATATCACCGATGAGTTTGATCGCGTTGCGTTTTGTTTGGTGCTGTCCCTTAAACTAATCGCGTGTGTGATGCCCGGGAGTCGCTCCAGCACGGACCCAGAGCACAAGTCACCGCGGGAAAGTGGTGAAGATTCGGAAGATGAGAGTGAAATCCTGGAGGAGAGCCCCTGCGGGCGGTGGCTCAAACGCCGGGAAGAGGTATCCGTGTTCTTTTTTCATAACAATGTAGCAACAGTGTTTCCGCAATTTCTGTGTTTCACACCTTGTCTCATACAGTCGGGTTGGGATTTTTTGTTCTTTGGATTCACCTGGTATTAAACGGGTATGTGTTCTTCTTGTCAGCAGTATCACCGCAGTTCACAGAGTATTAATCTGTTGTGGTTGATACGACAACAAAGAGAGTCTCTTGTGACTCATACTTTAGTTTGGCATTGACACTAATTGTAGATAAACTGTTAGGATGTTTGTGTATGTTAGGTAGTTTTGAATAAACAAAGGGATATGGATGTAGTCCTAGTTGCCAATAATATATTTTAAGGCTTTTTATGTTAATCTGTGCGACTAACAATAAGACGCACCGAGTACCAAGAATTAGAACGTGCAAGAGTACTTGTACATACATACAAGTTTAATAAGCAAGAGGCAGTAGTTCAATTTGATTCAGCAGTTTGTAGTGTATTATACATCATAATATCAAACACATTACTTGAAGTGTATTATGTTTCATCTTAATTACTATGACCTAGCTTTCTCAGAGTTTGTGTAAGTATTTGAATTCAACTGACTTTCAACAATTTCTTGGCTTGAAGCTTTAAGTGTTGGTGATTCTTAAAAATGAATCAGCACGGTTGGGTTAACTACCTGCACAAAATTGCTTTACCTGGACAAATCCTTTCATTGTTTCGTTTGAAAGCGAAACATACCTTTGTCACACTTAGACGGTATTAATGAAAAAGACACAATAGACATTTTGCTTAACGAGTAGTTTTACATTATTTTCAATAACTATTATTTTATGTTAGGTATATGTAGGTTCCAAGTCTACGTTAGCCGAAGGCTCTACCTTCGGAGCAGCCAGAGGCAGTGAAAACGAAGTTACTGAAATGGAGGTATGTCTATTTAAAGAAAAATAGGCTATCTCTTTTGCTTTGTTCCATATTTTATTTGCATATAGCCCATTGTCGTAAACATATTACAATGCCTTTAATGGCAACCTCTGTGCCCTGAGTTATTTCCCCTCCATAAATTCCTTGCAAGGTCACATTGATACAATGGCATTAGGCACGAAATTGCCTGAAGTAACTTTAAAATGGATGATTGTAGTAATATGTTCTGTCATCCCGTATTCATAAACTCTTCAGATATAATTTGTTAATCTGACTTTATTTTTACTCCGTATAATTTTTGTACGTTGTAAATAAATATTAATATGTATTTTTGTAAATGAATACTTGTAAATAAACTAACTTTATGTATGTATAGTTTGAATTCCATAAAAATTATATACGAGCGAGGTAAAGTATTTATGAATGTGTTATAACAGTAAAGTGTTTGCTATTTAGGTAGAACAACGCGATGTACCAGGAATCGACTGTGCTTATTTGGCGATGGATACAGAGGAAGGAGTCGAAGTTGTTTGGAATGAGGTGCAATTTTCTGAAAGAAAAAACTTTAAAGCGCAAGAAGAAAAGATACAACTTGTATTTGAAAATCTTACACAGTTGGAACATCCTAATATTGTTAAATTTCATAGGTATTGGACAGACACCCATAATGATAAACCTCGGGTATGTAATGAAAAATGAGTGTCCAAGTTCAGATTGGTCTTGACTGTTGATTGTAATCTTATTTGTCATTTATCAGGTCATATTTATAACTGAATATATGTCTTCTGGATCTTTGAAACAGTTCCTAAAAAGAACAAAACGTAATGTGAAAAAATTACCTTTGCAAGCATGGAAACGCTGGTGTACTCAAATACTTTCTGCATTGAGGTAATATAATCTTTTGTATATATTATGAATTTCTTAACCCGGGATTACCCACCTGGGGGTCTAGCGCAGGTACATCCCGGCGACTAGACTCTCACATGGGTAATCCCGGGTTAAATCGTAATGCTTATTTATTTATTATACGTACGTATTTCCGTTATATGTGTTAATCTTTTTAAATTTTTCAGTTATTTACATTCTTGTTCACCACCTATTATTCATGGAAATCTTACTTGTGACACTATATTTATTCAACATAACGGGCTTGTTAAAATTGGTTCAGGTAAGTAATTATTTGACAAAATGTAAACAATTTCTTACTCTATGAGACACATTTTGTGCCCAGGAAACATAGTTTTAATGTTTCTGTATTTTGTACGATGAAACATTCTGCTAATAAGCACGACATATCATACCTACTGCTCATAGGTATTCAAGAGAGCATTTATCTCTAAATGAAATTATTTAACATACATTAGGAATAAGAGTTTGCAAGGCACTTCCGCTTTTTTCCTTCACAGGACTTGAAAATTATGAGAGGCAAATAATTTTGTTTCTCATAATTTTCATGGATAAAAACTATGAATCACAATAGGGTTGTTATTGTTTTTATATGTGTACCTATATATTATATACGTATATATAATATCGATCAATCAATGATGTTAAAATAACTACTGTGAGCTAACTGGTATTTATTTCATTCTTTCATGGAGTACAAGCACACTAAGTACGTATATTGACATTACTGTGATTGCCTTCTTGGTAGTCGTACTCAATAAGTCAATTGACAACGATAAACAAGTTGTACACAGATATTCGGTTAATTTCTATTCAATTTGTATTCTATTTAATTTGTAACATCGCCGGTTATCTAATAATTAAACTATATACGTATAAACAGTATGCACCAAATGTTTTATCACTATGAAGCTTGACAAGAAATTACATAGTTATTATATTGTGAAGAAAGTTTTACTCCATGTCATAAATTACTCTAATTGGATTTTATGACAAGATTTGTTTTCTTAAATCAACTTCAATGGGAAATATATCTCTGCATAATTCCCTATTTTAATCAGATTTATTCGTTCAGAACCGTTTCACAATGTTACTGTTACTGCGTTTATGTTACGATGCGGTTTCCCCCCTTCCTTTTTCCGCTCGCTCTTATCTACTCATTTCCTTTTTCAATCTATCTATTAGTAAGATAAATCTGTTAGAAAGATTGTGTATAAACTACTGTTTACATATTAGGAGTAACTTGGGTCCTCATTTTTAATTGTAGCAAATAGGCTAATCTAGATAATGAAAAAAACACAGCAAAGTCTTCGAAGAGAGAGGAAGTACAATCGTACTTTCGCCCATCCAGAGGATAAAAGTCAACTGATAACGACGATTCTTCGGTTCTGGTGTAAATTGTGAAAAGGTGGTGAATTTGAAGAGAATGCATTTGGCAGATAATCATCGACTATTGCCAGCTAAGTAATTTAGGCATACTGAGGTAAACATTCCTATCTATGTGTATATATATATGTATATATTTATGCGTGTATACATATATATCTACATCTTGATTACTGGTAGCGTGGTTCATACGAACTGCTCGAAATTTATTTGATTTTAATATCGTTCATGTCATTACATTGCACTTCTTCATCTCTTGGGTTGTAACAACAGAGGAGGACAAAGGGTGGAAAATATCCCTTGGTCCTTCTGTGGTCATTGTCTAGCGCACGCATTTTTCTCATTGTGCTCTAATTTTTGTTGTATGTACTCATTCACCAACAGAGCAAATTCCATGAATTTCTATTTTGTTCAAGTCAAAAAGAGAAAAAAAAGAACAAAGTCTCATCATGCTCGATGAAAGTGTTTTCTTTTCTTAGAATGCGAGCCGTGTAAATTGTTTCTCCTCGTTGATTGCTTGCGTTTCATATGTCTTGCTTTCATCTGCAATGCTCAAATACCCAAAGTCAGAGGCACTTTCGTGCGTTTCCGTACACAAGAACATGCGAGAGTTATTAACTATGCGAGGGCTCAAGTTACTCATAGGATAATTTTTCAGTTACAACACAATTTTTCTAGCGGTTTATTAATCCACTCGTTAATCACAGAGGTGGCGGGTATTCGAAAAGGGAAAGAGCTGGCTACATTGCCCCTTCTTCTTCTTCTTCTTCATTTCTTTCTTCCTCTTTTTTTTTTTTATTTTTGTTTTCTTTCTCGACAAACAAACAAGAAGAATTCCTGCTGCCTCGCAAGAAAGAAAGAAAGAAAAAAAGAAAGTTTTTTAACTCATTGCTTGTTAAATACTTTCATTGAAGTATACATATATTTTGCGAGTGCGTATCTGATGTATCTGGATTTTTCCTGAAATAACGGTGTGCCGGTGTTGTCGTTACAGTGGCACCTGATGCAATTCATCACCATGTGAAAACGTGCAGGGCAAACATGAAGAACATGCACTTTGTTGCGCCTGAATATGGAAGTAAGTATCACCACATGATGTTCCGTTGTTACAAGTTAATAATGCGACTGTCTGTTGCGTTTTTCAGACTCTGTCACTCCTGCTATTGACATTTACTCGTTTGGGATGTGCGCTCTGGAGATGGCTGCGCTGGAAATTCAGGGTAACGGTGACACAGGCACGATCGTCACCGACGACAACGTCCGGAAAACCATAGAGTCGTTGGACGACGTCCAACAGAAAGATTTCATTCGAAAGTGTCTCCAGGTGGACCCGCTCAGTAGACCAAGCGCCAGGGAGCTCCTCTTTCACCCTGTGTTGTTCGAAGTGCATTCGTTGAAACTGCTCGCCGCTCACGCTCTGGTCAACTCGGCCAGTAAGTCTAATAATATCGTCGTTATCTAATCTCTGTCATTGTCTCGTGTCACGAGACAATTTGTCTAAATGTTCTAAATATAGGTATTTGGCTTTTCCATAAAAAAAAAAAAAGCGACAGACTTGTAAGAATTGTAAAGTGACAGACGGTTAGTTAACATTTTTTCTTCGTTTCAGCCAACATTTCAGAGACGATAACGGACGAAGTTCTGCAAAGGCTCTACGGACCTGATACGGTAGTGGCGGAAATTAAATATCAAGGTCGGCCACCGCAGCAAATTCGACTGAGCGATATTCCGGTTACAGAGAAGTTGGAGAAGTTCGTGGAGGATGTAAAGTGAGTATACGAGACATATGTCGGTAATTGGCTGTGTTTCTTGCAACGTCAAGCATATCTTCTCCTTCAATCACACTAATCACAATAAACGTTTGGACCGGCAGATATGGTATATACCCGTTGACAGCGTTTATGGCGAAATTACCACCACCTGTACGACCTCGGGCGATATCGCCAGAAGTCACCGAATCGGTGAAATCCGTCACACCGGAACCGGTGGACGTGGAATCTCGAAGAGTAGTTAATATGATGTGTAACGTTAAACCTAGAGAAGAAAGTTGTGAATTACTTGTGAGTAACGAGTTACGTTAAAATCTAAAAGTCTAACCTTTGTATTTCGTTTCTTCTTTTCACACGCTGGTGTATGCTTTACAGATGACAATATTATTGCGAATGGACGACAAGATGAATAGGCAATTGACGTGTCCTGTGACTCAGTTAGATACTTCGATGCTTCTCGCGCAGGAGCTTGTACATTTTGGATTTATTAACGAGGTATTGCTTGCGTTTAAAAAACAAAAGAGGAGGAGAAGGATCATTAGTTTCCAACAACTTTTATTCAAGCACGTTGTTTGTTTGTTACAGAACGACCGTGATAAAATAGCAAATTTAATCGAAGAGGCATTAAGGAGTTGTTTTAACAAGCAAATGATGAAACCAGGGATGCTATCGTTAACGAATCTTCCGACGCAAACTACATTACTGCTGCCTGGTCCGGAATGCTTGCAACACTTTGACAACTCTGTGTACAATGCTGCATCAACATCTCATAGTGATAGTGTAATAACTAACCCGCTGCCAAAAACCTCAGGTCTCCCCGTGTCGAGTAACACGAGCAAAAGTCACGACGACATGGAACCACCGTCGAATGCCGAGAGCGGTAGTTAACTATCCAGGATATCTGGTAACTCAGTTCACTGTGCCACTTTGCACGCTCTATGTATAGACTGGCTATGTATTTTTATATTTAAGTAAACAGGAAGAAAGAATGAAATTAAATGATTGAAAGCGAACGAAAAAAAGAAAAAAAAGAAAAAAAAAACAAAAAAACAAAGGAAAAAAGGGTGCCGTGGCTGAAGCTCTAGGCTGAGAAAGAAAGAAAAAAAAAAAAGAAACGCTAACGCGGTTAGATCCGAATGTATTTTCTTTACAAACGTGTATGTTTCGTATGTTCGAAAGGAAACAAAGAAAGCGTAATTTAATCAAATGGTCGGTGTTCTTTTTTTTTTTTTGTTTTTCTTTTTGTTTTTAATTAAATCGTAAGATAGCTCCGAAAAAGAAATGTAGGATGTACTGAGTAAATTTTAATCGGATGAAAAAGTCAAGGACGCGCTATACGACTATTTCGATTGACTGTACAGCTCTTTAAAATGAAAAAAAAAAGGACGCGAATATGTAACGAGTACAGAACTGTAACTAGTTGTCACGAGTAATCATAGTCACCTGTAACTAGGCTGAAATAATAAAGGGCATTTTACTAGCGAATGTTTGAATTCGTCGACAAACTGGAAACGAATTATTTGAAGTAATAAAGCGAGGTAAAAAAAAAAAAAAAAATGTTACTTTTCATCGTGAAGTGACCAAGATGTATCATAGAGTCTTATTTTATATATACAAGTTGACACGGATTAACTGGAAAAAGAAAAGGAGAGGGGAGGAAACGATATAATTATTATAAACAAATGGAAAGACAACCTGATCGTACAGCAACGCAGAGATGATGAAAATAATAATAGTTATAATAATAAAAAAATGGATTACGAGCACTGCACACTCCGTTTTCGCTTCAACGTTCGATATATGTATATTGCGAGATGTCCCGATTTATGCGAATTGTCTTTTTTTTTCGCTCGTCAGAATGAAATAAATAAAAAAAAAAAAAAAAAAAAAAAAAAAAAAGCAGGAACAAGTACGCTTTATTCGTTTGGAAAGATAAGAACACGGAGAATATAGTTTGTAAGATACTTTTCGCGAATTATTTTTCTTCTATTTTT
>NW_025109839.1:58078-58366 GCF_011392965.1 Frieseomelitta varia | reverse complement strand
TTTTAACAACTATAATCAGACACAAAGCCACGGCCCTCCTATACTTCGGTATTATTGATGTGATTAAACCAAGGTTATTAAATCTCGATGAAATTAGTTGAAATCCTTGTAAATAATTTATATTTTTAAGAAAGATCTGTTGAACACAGAAAACTAGTCATATAGGTATATTCGAGTGCTAACAAACTAACACCGATCTTATGTCTTTTTGCATTTATAACACATGCTTGGCCAAGAGATACTGCTCCAATTTCATACCTCGGAAGAAAAAAGAAAAAAAAAAAAAAA
>NW_025109839.1:7907-58068 GCF_011392965.1 Frieseomelitta varia | reverse complement strand
TTCCTGATTTAGAAGCGTTTATCGCGGGACGTAACGCGAGGGTTTAGTTAAAAAAGAAAAAAAAAAAAAAAAAGAAAAATTCTCAGTGACGCATATTTCACTAAGCAAATGACTAACCATTACTAGCGGTAAAGAGACAAAACGGAAAGGAAACGATAAAAATAAAGTAACAAACTATTACCAGCAACATAAACTTTGATCTTAAGTATGTAAGTAGATTATATTGAGGTAAAAATTGAATGTATAGCTTTATAATTCAAATTATAAGAAAGAGTGGGGGGGAAAAAGAAAGAAGATGAAAGAAAGAAAAGGGAAAAGAGAAAGTGCGACAACTGAATCGTGAATATTATCGAAAAGGGCTGTACGATGACAGTGATAAATAAATACTATAACTCGGAATTCCACTGCCTAAAATTTGTTCTTCGTTCATTGAAATTTTTCAGTCGCTCCTGTCTTCCTGATCAGTTTCAATCTGTTTGCTTTCCTAACACACGCGAGCTCTTACATATTCAAATTTACATTGACAAAGGGAGGGGGAGAAAAAAAAAAAAACAGAATGGAAGTGCGAAGGAGAAAGCTTATTTCTTGCAAGAGTTCATGTATCGGAAAGAAGAACACGAGATGTAAACATATCTTTAATATAAAACACTTTTTTAATGGATGGAGTGTAATCGAGAAAACGTCCTTACAAAGAGTAATTCACTTTTGCGAATGATATCTTTTTCTACAGAGACTATACGTCTGACAGAGGTGAGACAGAGTATAAACAGTTTTATAAAATGGAGAGAAACGGGGGAGGGACAGACTGTATCTTCCAAGTCTTGTTTTCGTTTAACACATTGCAAGTGTAATGTAATATCCTTATAACGTTGAATCTTTGTTACAGATTAAAAAAAAAAAAAAAAAAAAACATTAAAGTTAAACATTATACATGATAATAATAACGATAATAATAATCTTCTTTTCTAAAAAACGTACCGTTGTTTTTACTTTTTATTCGTTTGAATTTGCATGTCTGCTCGAATGCTGCATGTCACAGCCCAAACTGTTTTCCACTTCTACTCTCTGCGTGGATTTAGATGTTAGACGACAGTTTCACTCAAATGAGAGAGATTGACTTTTGCATTTAGTTTAGTTAAATTAGCGCTGCTCAGTCGTGCATTCCTTCCCTTTCTCTGCGCGTTCTTCCAAACATATAGCTCTCGCACATTCATCGTTTCTACATTATAATAACAAAAATTTATTCTGAACAGCACTGTGCTACAACTGCTGTGCTCGGGCCAGTTCGATTCCCTTCAAACAATTCTTACTTATTTCTCCTAAGGACATCATTAAGTACCGTGTATTAAATATGTAAATGAACTTAACGTTAAACATTTATGGCGAGAGAGGTGTGCCATATTCCCACATCTTGAACTGCGAGGAAATCAATCTCCTTCAGATCGTTTCGTTTCCTTTCTAAAAATTTACGTCCCATCCGTGGAGTGGGTACGATTCAACAGATAGTCGAGATCGTGCGCGATACGATCCAGCATACCACTCGCAGTGGCCTCGCAATTTGTGATCACGATCTCCGGCGCCTTCTCCTCCCCGTCCGGTTGTTTACGCTCCGTAGTGTTGGCGATGTCGGGGATGACGTTCACGTGTTCCCTGCTCTTCAGTTCCGTCGCCGACAGCAGCTCGACGTCGTTCTTCACGGCCAGCGTCACGTCCGGCATCCCGCTCAGCCGCGACTCAACGTCCGCGCTGCACAGAACCTTCGCCGAGCTCTCCGGCGACGGATTGTGCGCGACGAAGATCTGCCCCTGCGACTCCCTGTATTTACCGAATTCGCGGAAGCCGCAGCACTCGTTGCCGCTGTAGCTCTCGTTCACGCAGTGCAACGGAGGCCGCGGCGAGAACACGCTGTCGAACACGACCGCTTCCTGGTACTTTCGCGGGCTGGTGCTGTAGTTCTCCAGATTTATGTCGTCTGTGTGATCGATCCGGATCTCCGGCAGGAATCTGCCGGCGACTGGGACGGAGGTGTTGGTGTACGAGGACGAGGACTCGTTCACGAACTCGCGCATGTCTATGCTGCCAGCTGCGATCCCCCGTGCCTCCAGGTACGGCTCACCGATGCTCAACGACGACGACGGCGGGGCTGTGTCGTTCTCCACCTCGGCGCCGCTCTTTGAACACACTGAAAAGTGACGAGAAGGTAAATTTCTTTTATTATTTATTACCTGTTATTTACACACGTATATTATAATAAATGTATTTTATATATTAATTATATTGATATTATAGCACAGTACACAGTTATAATATGTTTTATATATTAATTATATTAATATTATAGCACAGTACACAGTTATAATATATTTTATATATTAATTATATTAATATAATTAAATTAATTATAGCACAGTACACAGTTATAATATATTTTATATATTAATTTTATAGCACAGTACACAGTTATAATATGTTTTATATATTAATTATATTATAGCACAGTTATGTGTTATATATATGTATGTAATATATATTATTATAAGTATTATATATACAGTACGTGCCATACAATTATGTTGTGTATTAATATATATTACAATACAATTATGTGATATACATTAATTATATATATAGGGTGGACCAAAAGTTTCTTCCCACCAATTTTTTTTTTTTAAATGAAACATCAAAATACAAGAAGAAACTAATCTTATTAATTTCAAATTAAATTTAAGTTCAAATATGATTTTTTTTCTATTGTGTTTTAAAAATTATTTCTATCAAATAATTGCTGGAACACTCAAACAGCAAATGTGTGCTCTTTTTTTTTTAGTGGGAAGTGATTTTTGGCCCATCCTATATAATTATATATATATGATATAACAAAGTATACATATAATATATATTAATTATGTATTAATTTTAAATATGTAATTGTATAGGGTGGCCACTGAAAAACTGAAGAGTTATCATAACTTGTTCATTCCCAATCTTTTTTATTTTCTTTTTCTATTTCAGAAAAAAATCCATTAATTATATTTCCAAATAAAAGAATAAAAAATTTAAAAAAACGTGTGTTTATAAAAGTCTGTGTTATTTCTGTTTTATATCAGTGACCACCCTATATATACATACATATGATATATGCGCATAATAATGTATATTTATAAGGTATCTGTAAAATTCTCACAAAACATACCTTTGATCGGCTCGGACGTTATGTCCTCTTCTGTATCCTGTTTCCACTTCAGTTTTCTCAAGATCACGTCGACGGTAGTTAACTCGCCGTTCACGATGTAGACTATCATTATAATGAAGCCCTAAATTTGCGCAAGTTAGATCGTTAGACTAAAATAAATAAATAATTTTAGTAAAAAATAAAAAATTTATTTATTTAAAATATATATTAAATATTAATTTAATAAATTCATAAATATTTTAGTAAATATAATTATTACATAAAATAATATATTTTATTTATAATAATTTATATATATATATACACATACTTATAATAAGTAGTATTTTTATTTTTTATTCTATTTTCAAAATATTATAAAATAGTATATGTATATGTATATATATATTAATTATTTAATAATAATTAATTTATATGTATATATATATTAATTAATTATTTAATAATAATTAGATTTAGATTAGGTTAGATTTTCGATCGTCTCGACTTATTGGTTAAGCTTACCAAGGCGGATGAAAGGGAGGCGAATATGTAGTGAAAGATGATGGAAGTGTAATTTATGTAGAAGATAGAGGAGGCTTCCACCGCGAGGATACCGCAGATAACTACGGCAGATCGATGAAGCGTACGCAGCCTGAAGAAAAAGAGGAGAATTTAGATTCTTATTGGCGGTCTTTCGATCATTAATTAATTTTTTAACCTTTTTTCGATTTGACTTCATTTTTGGCCAATGTGCCTCCGTTTAATCGCGAATACTAGCCAGTGAACGGGCCAACTATAACGCGAACTAGACCCAATCGAATAAATAGCATAATAACAGTTAAATTTTGCAATAAATTTCTGGGAAGAAATTTATAAAATTGTTTAATAATACCATTTTGTAGGAAATATTTCAAAACAGGGATAAACACATAAACCTACGTCTCGAATTTTACAACCAACAGTGACTTTCATCAGTCGTTTGTCATTTTTGGAACAAACAACGCATTTACTTAATTACTATTCGGTACTACGAATCGAAGAGAAATGCAGTCAGCCCAAGAGGAATTTCTATCTGAAGACTTGGTAATAATTTTAACAAAATTGTCTTTGCCATACTTTTATAAAATTTGTCTTATGAACGTTAGGTGAAAGTTGGCGATTGAAATGTCTTTCTTTGTTTTCTATTTAGACAAATAATATGAATTCCAAACTGACACATCTAACGTATGAAAGAGAAAATCTTTTTGTACTAAACTATTTGATGGTTTCCCTTGTAGATTTAATACCGCTTGTGACTAGCAGCCACTTTGCCACCAACCAACTGCTCCTATCGAATAATTATAGTCTGGTATACATGCTGGTTTGTGTATTATTTCTCGAATTTGGAAATTCCTCTTGTTGGTGTTAACAGAGCTATGCTCAAGTGAATTGATGCGAGTTCTTTATGGGGTTAGTTCACAGCAAGTGTTCAACGATGGACGACTATAACTGTCCGTTAATCGTATACGATTCTGTCGACCATACCTAGCCTCTATCACTTCTTTTTTCATAACGTTCTCCTCGACAAGAGCGTGAGTCTTGTGCAGGATCCCCAGATATAATAACACAAATGTAAAGAACATCATCGACGAGCAAGTAACGAAGATATTGTAAACTCCACTGCCAAATATCAACCACCACGACTTGTGTCTCCAACCGACGCTCTTGTGTGCGAGTTCGGTACTTAAAACGGCCAAGACAGGGCCACCTGTATTAAGTAAAATCTATATTAATAAAAATCTATATCAAGTTCTAATTGGTTTCTTAGTACGATTTTTCGAACCAGTGACCACTGCAATAATGGTAGGTTGAAAATGTTGACCAGGTCGGCCTTGAGTCAGACCTTCGAGGATGATGAGAGCCTCTGATATCGGCGCTGACATACCAATCAAAAGGAAAGCCTCCAGAGCTATCGCTACAATCGCGTACGAACTCTGGAACAAAATAATTGTGATGAAAGGGCTCGTGAGAGCAATGTTGTCATTTCAACGTGCACTTTACCTCTGGCAGATAATTGTGCACCGCGTAAGTGAAAGTAGCCATCGCTCCGACCAAAGCACCGCAGCACTGAAGTTTCAGGAAGTTCAGCCAACTGCGATTCTTCCACCAAAAGGTGCCGAGGATCAAGGAAGATATGAGACACTGCGCCAAACAGCTGCCACATCCAAATATCACGATGAACGTGGTCTGTTCCCTTTTTGCGAATACTACCTGAATCGAGCAGTTCTCGCTGAATGATCTATTGACACACAATCTAAAAAAAATATATATTTTACCTCGCCTGAACTCACTTTTACAGCGCGTGCTGTTAGGAAAACCGCAAACGTTCCAGCGCTGGGGCAGAGGCAATGTGTCACGGCGTCGCCTGGAGAGGTGTTGGCGATGCAACTGTTGAGATCCCAGGAACCTGTAGCATCCATCAGACCACACGAGACGTTCCACGAACTCGACTGATTCTCCACGTGTTTCAACTGCAGGTCCACCCAGATTTTATTGTGTTTGTCCGAGCTGAAGGCAGGCACAGCCACCGTGACCACTCGAGAGTTGATGCGGAACTCCAGATCTGTGCCATCACTGACCACCACAACAAGCAAGATAATTATACAAAAATTGAACATGTGATTGAAGCACTGGAATGATCACATACTCGAGTTCCTTGACGTATGTGGCTGGAAGAAAATGAGACATATTTTTGTAAACGATCACTATCCCGTGAAGGGTGTTGTTGGACTTTATTCCATGCTGCCTTTTTTTCCACAGTCGTACTGTTGTCTTGTCGTCGTACCAACTTGGATACCTACAAACGACAATAGTGGAATAAATGATATAATCGTCCAAAAGAGATGAATACTATTTGACAAACGTTAATTACGTGGACTCGTCCATGGGGATTCGAAGAGAATGGGTAATACTATCTCCGTTGTGTTGTTGCAACTCTTGAATGTCTACCACCAAGGAGGAAAGAGACAAATGTTTCTGAGGATGAGTGACCACCTTGGACCAGTGCATCAGGCTACGTTGGGTGATTTGAAGGAGCAACAGAACTTTCTGAAAGTTACAAGCTCCATGTATTTTCATTTTACCAATTAAATTTTCTTTTGGTCATAAATCATCTTTCATACCTGCTGGCTCAAGATCGAACTTTCGTCGTTCAGTACTCGATTGATTATCTGTATCAAAGCCTCCGTCGAGACGTGTAAATCAGAGGGGTCGATGGTACGCTGATAACGCTCTATTCCCGCCAAGATACTCAGAATACGATCACCCTCGCCAGGATAGAGAGACAAGCTACGCGACTGCAGAATCTTCCAGAAGGTGAATATCGTCTCAGAACCAGTTGTGTTCTGATATCCCAACGTCAGGCTTTTGAACTTGTTGTAACGGGAGACTAGTGGCTCGTACAAGCAGGAAGAAAAGTCAGGAGTCTGCCACTCGGGGGTAGTGGCATCTTTCATCGAGCACAGTCTGGACACTTTCTTGCCTACAAAGTGTTGAGGGCACTCCAACAGTGCCTCGGATCCTGGGGCTGTGTCTGGCCAAGTCAAGCTCCAAGACTTGCCCCTCGAGCAGATTGGTATCAATGTTCGATTCACAATCTCCACGCGAACGGACATGGATTTGTCCGCCACGTTGCAGGTATATATCGCAGATTTCTGCAAAATTTTCATACAACAAATAAGTGAGAAATTTTATGGATTGAATTTACTTCTCTGCTTGATCAAATACCTGCGCATTTGTAATCTTTAATATGCTTCCAGTAGGAAACAAATCTTCCCAGACCTCGCTGCCGAGTTCCAGCTTCAGCAGGGCTTTGTTTTTTGTCCAGCCGAATCCAATTCCAATGTTTGGGACGTTTGGTGTCATGCATGTTAACTGTATGTTGGTTCCCTGAAGAGAAGACCGACTTAGAGAGACAGTCACTTAAAATTGTTAAAAGCTCTTGCAAACTATCTAGATCACCTTGTCTATGGTGGCACTCATTGGCATCACCTTTACGTCTGGCTCATCTTTCACGTCTACGTAAATGCTCTTACATTGCTGCACGCCCCAGTCGACTATCTGGCAAGTGTATTGGCCGGCATCGAGTAAAGTTGCTCTCTCGACGGTTAGTATCGACGTGTGCAGATCAGAACCATCGTTGGGAAGATGTTTGTACCAGATTTTCCTAAACAGAACAAAATGTTTAATCTGTCAGTTTGTGTTTTTTCCTTTTGTTTACAATATATCATAAGTAATTTCGTTTTTTTTTTTTTTCCCCACCTGGTGGCCTTGTTCGTGTTCACCAGCATGCTGTCCTTGTACCAAGTGAAGTTTATGCTGTAACTGCCCTGTGCAGCGCAGGACAGAGTAAACTGATCACCCGGATGAATCTCGTGCTCGTTCCCTTGATTCAGCCGGAGACTCTGAGAAGAAACGCCGAGATGAAAAGTCAAGTCTACACTTCTGAAAAAGTCCACCTGTTGTGTGTGTGTGTGTTACCTGCAATTTGAGCGCGGGCTTTTGCTGGAAGGTGAAGTGAGTTGACTCGAGGGAGATCTCGCTGAGCCGTCGCCGTTGAACCAACTTGTTCAAAGACTCCCGAATTTTGTCTCCGTCCTCGGAGTTTCCAAAAAAGTGGAAAGTGACTTCCGACGTTGGCCTGTGTAACGAACGTTAAGTAAAGCAGGTGAGAAAAGCAAACTGTGAGAAGTTGTTTTTAATGATCTCTATTTTAACACGTGTCTTTTTCTTAGATTTCATACTTTCTCTTTCTCTTTCGATTGAGAGCCTCTTTATTGTTTAATGTACCTACTCACGTCACGCTCAGGATTTGTAGATCCTCCATGGAAGAGATATTAGAGTTCTTCAAATACTTTGTCAGCTACGAAGAAGTTAGAACGTTAGTGTTAAAAGACCGATTATCGCATGGAGAGGGTCGTGGTGCAGGAATAAATAAATAAAGAAACAATCGTTAGATAACGTCTGCATATATTGTTACAAAATAATCATCGGAATCACAACGAATGCGTTTCTTCGAAATCCATTACAAGACAATTATACAAAATAATTATGTTCCATCTTTCATCTTTGTGTGTTCCTAAATTCAACAATTACGTTACAATAAGGCTGTGCGCGTGTGCAGATACTTCCTCGCTTCGAATAACGAATTTCACGATTAAATTGCGATCGAGAGATCTACGCAAAGAAGCTTATCTCTAAGAGCCACGTTATCCGTTAGCCACTATCTCGTCTCGTTATCGATGGCGTTCCATTCGACTCCGAGCGTTAAGGTTGCAAGTCATATAACGCACGAACGCGAAAAAGTCGACCAACGTGTATTCCTTCTATTTTTGTGCTCGAAGGCCGAAGACGCTCTCTCTCCTTCTATCACCCGCCCTACGACGACCCTCCTCGACTGTGTCCAGAGTCGCGTGACGGTGTGCAGTCCAAAAAAAACTCGGTTCTTCGAAATCAGCCAGTCTG
Source organism: Frieseomelitta varia (assembly GCF_011392965.1). Lineage (NCBI taxonomy): Eukaryota > Metazoa > Arthropoda > Insecta > Hymenoptera > Apidae > Frieseomelitta > Frieseomelitta varia. Next base: position 49,391 of record NW_025109839.1, on the reverse strand, counting down.
ACAAATTCACTCCGGGGGGTCTAAAAAATACGGGTCGTCGTCGTTGGAAATGAGGACGCAGGAGAGATCGACGCTGCCGGGGCACAGGTGGTCCCGTATCCTCTCTCTGGACACTCTCAACACCTTGATACCCGTCTCGCGGCAGTACGCCTCGAGTAAAATCATCTGCAGGTGACTGGCAGAATCCATGTCGGCGTCGAACGGCACGAGGCAGACGACACCTTGGCTGTTGTCGCATTGTTTGGATGCCAGGGCACGCAACGTCGGCAGCATGCCGCATGTGATCGTGCCCCTCGGGCAGCCGGACATCTCTTTCTGCCCGGTCCACGATAGACTGCCACTAGAAAGTCAATCGAGATCAGCCTTCCTGGATCGAAACTTTATTCACTAGTCAAATGTTTCACTCGCGACGCAGAGAAAATTTGCAACGAGAGGTTTCAAATAGATGTGTCATTTCGACGCGACGAAAATTCAGGAAGTTAGCCAACTTTTTCAATTTGATAAAAAGTTGCAATGCATTCTGCTGCGACGCATTAATCGCGAGACTATCTAGTCACGCTGTGAAAGATGAAAGTGTTTGTATTACCTGTCGGTCATCGTAGCTGATGCGTACTGCAGGCTCTGACAACGCGTCATATCCGTGGTTATCTGCTCTTGATTGCCTTTCGATCCGCTTTTCCCCGGCACGACTCGCTTGCACACTTCACTGAACGTTGGAATTTTTTCGTCTTTGATCGCCAGTTTACAACAGGCAACGACCACTTCAGCCAATCCGCCGGTTTCTTTCGATCGAGCCTTTGCTATCGATTTGGCAAGTTCACTAGAATAAGTTGCTGTAGGATCTCCTCCGACTCTGAACCTGTTCGTCGACGCACTCACTCTTGGTACAATCTTACGCAACAACAGCGAAAGACTTTCACGATCACTCTCTTGGGAGAGAAGTAACACGTACCAGCGCGAGGGAACTCCGTCGAGGTTCGAGCAACGAGTGACCTCGTCAGTCGACACGCGCCGCTTTTATAGAGGCGTTGTCCTCCCCCCTCTCCCTACCGAGACGCTCCTCGATCGTGCCATATATCCGCGGTTATTCCAGATAAACCGTATCGAGTTTGTGTACACAGGACGGGGCTCTCCATCCGCGAATTGGCCGCGAAAGCTTTTACCAAGAAATGAAAAAAAAAAAAAACTCGGGGAACCGAAACTTCGTGGTAACGAATTTATAATTCTTTCGCTGGGTTAACAAGCGGCAAGGGCAATTTCATGTCAATTAGTTGGTTAGTGTGCGCTTGCAATGCAAATTGAGGGGGAAAAACGTTACCAGTTTTCCCCGAATGATCAACTCGATCTTGTTACTTCGAGCTTGAAGAGCTTATTGTGTCGTCGAGTATAAAGTATAAGGTGGGCCAAAAAATTTTTTTATAATATAAAATTGGCAAAAGTTTTAGTTTTTTTTTCTTATACACTTTGATGTTTTATTAACCTCTTGCGCTAGTAATTGGTTCACGGACCATAACGAGTGACCAAGCCGTATAGCAATTCGTCTTCTTTTTGAATTCATCGGTATATCATTGGATAGAAATTACTAAGAAGTAATAGATTTATTATTTGTTACTGAAAACTGAGAAAATATTGCAATTTTGGGCCAAGTATTCTTCGACGTGCGTGGCGCGTCATTCCAGCGCAAGAGGTTAAAAAAGCTAGGAAAATTTTTGGCCCACCCTGTGTAATAGGCGTACGTTGGAAATTGCGACGATTTACATCGAAAGTAACTACGTTACAACGACTTAGTTTTAAGAAAACACGAACGTTCATTATCAATTTTCCTCGTATTCAATCTTCGAACTTACAGAGTTTATTGTATCGCCAAGTATAAAGTGGTCTGCACGAAAAAGTAACTAGTAAGTCAGTACAATTATTTAGCTGCGGATGCAAATTTGACTAGTCGTACCACGAACGATGTCTGGGTCAGGGGCTTTGTTTATGATCTCTGTCCCAACATCGCTTGTTTGTGTCGCACAAGCACAGAGATAAAAAGTCTGAAGGAATGTCAACTCGAGAACAAGCTCTAAACTGAGAATTAGAATGAGATGGAATTTCCTTATTACGCGCTAGTGCATAGTAGTGGCATAGTGGTCTCGTCGAGTGATTTTTCGTGCTTGAAGCGCCAGTCAAGATCAAACACCATCGACATATTTGAGTCGATGGCAAACCTAATGGATACCATGGAGAATTTGTTTGTTTAATAAGTTTCACATCCATTTTCCTGCGACAGGATTCCTCGGATCGATACCACGTGCTTCTATCAACAAACATGATGCAAACGGTTAGGTCTCGCATGTCTGATTTCGTCAGCCTTGCAATTGAACAGGTTCGCTGATAATCCAGGTGGAAATCTACTCGTGAAAATCACGGCCTTGGGCAATTACGGGACGTCGATATCTCACATCTGTTTCAACCTGCCCCTATTGTTATCGGATTTTCTCGCTTATACGCGTAATACTAATATTTTAATATAGTATTTTAATACTATTGTAATACTATTTTAGTGGTAAAGCTAATTTAATAGTATTTCAATGTAACACTATTTTAGTAGTATTTTGTTTGACACATTTGTTGAATATCTTTATATTTGTGATCTGAAGTTTTCCTTTCTTAAATTTTGTTGGATAGTATTTAAAAGATTCTAGTTTCTTTATGTACTGAAAATGAATATTCATGCAGCGTTCATTGTAATAATATTTGAATAGAATTTTGCTGTCTAACATACTTGTTGAATACTATCTTTAAATTTGTGATTTGTAGTTTTTAAATTTTGTCAGGTAGTATTCGAAAGATTTTAGTTTCTTTATACATTGGGAATAAATGTTTGTGCAGCGTTCATTGTAATATTATTTTAATAGAATTTTGTTGTTTAACACATTTGTAAAATACTATCTTTGCATTCTGTGATCTACTTTTTAAATTTTGTTCTTTAATAAGTATATCATATAAAATATAATTATATATTATATATATAATATATAATTATATATATTATAATAATAATATATAATTAAATATATCATAAAGATAGAATTTGTTGAAAATTTGCTATTTTTCTATTTGTGATCTGTTTTTTAAATTTTGTTAGATAGTGTTTCACATATTTTAACAGATTTCAGTTTGTTTGTGTATTGAAAACAAATGTTTATGTAGCGTTCAGTGTAATACTATTGCATGCACACTCTTTTTGTCTCATGTTGCTTCCATTTCTCTCTGACTTTTTTCGTGTAAAAACGGATATACTCTGCGAAAGGTGTACGCGCGTGCTAAAATTAAATCCGTTGCACGTAACGATTCTAATTTCAGTAAAGCTAGAAGATTGACGCTGGAACATTATGTAATCAACGTTGATTATGACGTTTCATAATGATCAATGGAAGATAAATCCCCTATTTTTGGCGACGGATTCACAGAGTTTTGCCTGCTTTAAATTTAAAAAAAAAAAAACGCTCGAAAGTCCTTAGACCTTTCTTTTCTTCGTCCTTGGCTCGATCGGTCAACCATCTCGGAAATACGCTTGCGCAATCGATCCACCGGGAATTCCAAATTTCACAGGCGAGCAACTGCCGATCGGAGAAAAGATCGATTCCGAGTAACCAGTCTAAACATAGCTCAGCAATTAACTATGCATCGCAGATCGATCGATACGATCTCGTTAGAATTTTATTTTATTCATTAATTTATTTATTTATTTTTTTCTATACAGGCCTTCATTCGATATTTTCGAGACGATGAACGAAGCAGTGATCTCCAATACCAATTTCGCAATTTTTTCGGGATGTTTCAAACTTACTTTGAAAAATGCTCGATTCAGTTAATTCAGAGATTTCGCCAATTGGAAGATTCTTGCAGCCACAATCGAGTAATGGTGCAATCGACGCCGTGACTATTGCAATCGAGGCTGCAACCTGGCGCCGAGTTCTTTAATACACGGAGGAGCGACAGGTTAATCTTATCAATTCTATGAAAAAAGAAAAAAAAAAAGAAAAGGAAGAAGAGCCAATATCTTTCGTTACGGTGGATAAGATCTTGCCGATACATTTTATCGCGTTATATTTACGAAACAATAAATTACAAAGGTACCAATAACAATAACTTTCTGATGAGAAACGATTTTTTCTGTTCAAGTCGCCGGAGGGAAGAAAAATCGCCGAGAAGGCTCCGAATAGTCAGTGTCGAAAAGCTCAACAAACCGGAAAGAGATTAGGTCAGAGATCCAGCTGTGGGATCTGGAATTTCAATCGTGAGCTGTAGCACGCACCGCGGGAAAGAATTTTGGAATTAAAGAGGACAGAGAAAAGAGTGCCATCCGAGACCTGTTTTGATCTATTAACAAGACTGGATACTCGCTGCATTTGCATTTGGACGAAGGAGAGAGAATTTTCTGCATCTTGGAGGAATATCTCGAATGTGGAGCTATTGATTGCCAATGTTACAATGTTACATGTACAACTAGATCTTAGTTGGTGATCAAGCCCAAACGAAAGCTTCCATTGAAACCAGAAAGGAGGATTTTAGTTAAAAGTTGAAAAGAGAGCAGAGAATTTTAATAACAAAGAGAATTAAAAATCTCTCTCTTTTAATTGTAATTTAAAAACGAAGAACGCCACGATAGAAGCGCGATATTGATTAATATTGTATATTTTCTGTCGAGTGCCGAGAGATATTTGATAACAAGGAGATAAAAAGGAGAATTGAAATTAATAAGTTCTTCGATATTCGAGGAAGAAGAAATAGATAGTATCGCTTCGACTTAGTGGAGAATTATCGTTATTATCGTTGTGAAATGTAGGGGAAAGGGAGACTGCTACACGGGGAAAGAACCGAGGGCATTGCGCCCGAATGAGTCAATGGGAATGCCGTAGAAAAGGAAAAAAATGAAAAACGAAAAGGGACGCTAATAGAATTGACGTCAAAAAGCAATGCACTTCGGACGCCAGGTTTCTTGAAGAATAATCGATACGAAGTTGCGGGTACATATTTGTATTATTAATAATAATCACGTATTATTAATAATAGCTATAAATAATTCGCGGTATAGATAGAAAATTCTGTTTGAGGAATATACGTTGACGAAGGAAGCGACTGACGCAAAGACGCAATCGTAAATAATGTAAAATAATTAACATAAACTATCTAAAACGACGTAAAATTCTTCCAATGAAATGAAAACTTTGAGGTCACTTAAATTTTCAGTTTCAATCTTTCCTCAATTTTTCTTCGAAACTTGACTTGAAAAAAATCAGTCGTTTGATTTAAAAAAAAAAAAAAAAAAAAGAATTTGCTTTTAAAAATCAATAACTTTTTATTTCAGAGTCGTAACTCGGTAACTTTAATGAATAAATTAAAACAATTTCCAAGAATGCCACGTTTTCCTTTAATTGCATTGGCGCGCTTCTCACGTGTCGTTTTTTCGAGAAAGCTAATCGATTAATAACACGTAATACGTTACCTACGTGAAATTTAACTCATTCCTTATCAATGAAAAATTTTCAATAATAATTTCAGTAGTATTCCATCGTTCGATGTGTTTAATCTGAGGTTTCATTAAATATCGAAAGGTTTGATTTTCATTTTGTAACCTAACCTAACATTTATGTTGCCTTGTGTGTGAAATTTAATTCAATTCATTTCAATATCAACATCAACATCAACGTCAACTCATTTCGTATCAATGAAAAATTTTTAATTTTGATAATTATTCAATCGTTTAATGTATTCAAACTAAGATTTTATTAAATACTGAGAAGTTTTATTTCCCTTTCGTAACAGCTAAAATATAACACTTAATAACTTAACACCTAACATTTACGTTACCTTGTGTGAAATTTAACTCAGTTCCTATCAATGAAATTTTCGTTAATAATTTTAATATCCACTTGTATTTTTAGTAGATATTAGTAGATATTTCAATCATTCAATGTATCTAAACTAAGCTAACTATTTTTATTCAATATTGATAGATTTCGTTTTCCTTTCGCAACGCCTGAATAACAATCGTAAACCTAACCTAATATTTACGTTGCCGTGTGTCGCACGTGAAACTCAACTCATTTTCTATCAATGAAATTTTCATTAATAATTTTAGTAGACATTCAATCGTATCCAATGTATTTATTAAATATCGAAATGTTTCATTTTCCTTTCCGTAGCGGAAATTAGAAATCTGAACTGCGTTCGAAGAAAGTCCTGGAATCTAGGTCAACTTGCACCGGTATTCCCCGTATCACGAGCGCGAGGGTATACCCCGTGTCTGGTTCTGCTCGTACGTCAGTGAAAAACCGATCATTTTTAGTTCTACGTCCGTTTGCATTCCAAGTCGTTCCCTCGAGCCAATCACGTCAATCGAACATTGACGACTTATTTATATTACGTTGCAATACAATATGTGCGTATTAAATGTTTACGTGTACGTAATTATGTAATTATTCTACATCAGAAATAATACGAGATGATACGTTTCAGATATTTCAGAAAATTGTATGGTATCTAGGGAGTTTGATCTAGAGATAACGTTGCAGAAACCTGCAAGTCACATTTCAATTTTTAAATCGAACCTTGTTTCTTTTATTGCATATCGAGACGTGTATAAAATATCTACTTATTCAATAGATACATATACTTTCATAAGCTGTTTATAAATTGTTATCTTCCAAAGAGTTTACGTGTCGTCAGCAATAGCGTTAGCCAATGAACGCCCTGAGTGAATATGTATTTCAAAATAATCCAACACTTGCAGAAACAATCACGTGTAGGCGTCTAAAACGGGTATACTATACGTATATTAAATTAAATTAACGTGCTGTCTTCATTAAATCGTCTCGTGCCGCTGCAAAGTCAGCTGTTACATCTTTCAATGTATCACACGTGTGTCAGAAACTATGTGAACTATGTGAACTTATAATCATATAAAGGGGTGTAATTTTCAGTTTATATATCTTCTGGTTATACATCTCTCACTTTAGAAATCATAGTTGTCAACGATAGATCAATGTTACATAGGGTGGACCAAAAGTTTCTTCTCACCTATTTTTTTTAATAAAACATCAAAATATAAGAAAAAACTAGTTTTATTAATTTTATTTATTTTAGTAGGAAGTGATTTTTGGCCCCTACATCTCGATAAAAATTTCTTTTATCTTATTCACAGCTCGCAGTTTAATAATCATTTTATCGACATGATTGACTTTAACGAAACTGATTATCGCTGTTAGATTAGCGAAAGCACCAATGGGACAGATCGATGGAAATTAATATTTGTTGTTTTATTACTACATATTACGTGATATCGTCTTATTCGAGGATTAGAACGTCTGGGAATTGTATGTACGATATGCTTTCGCTAGCGAAATCCATGTTAATATCTTCGATTATAAACTTATATATTTATATATATACCCACGGAAATTGATACGCCATTTCTTTTCCTCAAGATCATTCAACTTTTCTATTAAACAATTTTTCATCGGGCGTATAATTTAAAATTATTTCAGGTATGGAAGCTACGTGAATCACCCTGTACAACGTTACAGTATTTGTCACAGCCATGTGAATGCCGAAGTGTCCCATCGAAAATCTTTTCCTATATGAATTACCCCGAGAAGATTGCTAACGTTTTCATTTCACACGCTTTACGACGCAGAAGTCTACAGTTGGTATTTTAATACCGTGGCTCGAAGAACCGCACAACAATGGGACGAGAATTTATGTGGGAGATCTAGAAAGACACGGAAGATTTGAAGAGAGAAGATACGTCTCGATCGTTGCGAAACAGTTGCTCGAAAAAGGGAATCGCGGTTAGCAACAATAGCAACGCTGGTGAATTCTGCAGATAACAAAACGGACAATTATAATATAAGTAGGTGTGTCGAAACTCGTATTGATTTGACGAAACGTGCGCTTATTTTCGTGTGTACATGCTATAACAAGTAGTCACGTTTGCCTAGTTACGTCTATACTCGCTATGTATACTCGCGTACACGTATATTCGCTTGTCACAGGGTGTGCTCGATCGTAAACAAACCGCGGGTCCGATTTATGGCAGATGCCAAGAGGATTGCGAAACAGCGCGATAACGTGATCGTCGCGAACATTGTCTGCAGCGTGACTTGCACGCGTACGTTTTATCTTACGTACATCGTTTACTGTTTACACGATTTGTTTTTCTTTTTCTTTCAAGCAAAGATAAAAGACCGACTTTTATTTCCGGAAGATCACGGACTCATTGAGGCGAGCCATCAGGATAAAATTCACGAAGAGCGGAGAGATTTTTTTCTCCCAACGAACATTCAACAGAGAGAGAATGACGTCTCCGATTCGACTAAATTCAACAAATTCTATGGCATTTCTATACTATTTTCTAAACCACGGGTGGTCAATCGTGACGCAATGCGCCCCTAGCGGCGCGCAGACCAAGTTATTTAAAGTAAGACATTATTATTTATTAAAGTAAGTTGTTTTGTCTCTTTCTAATATTCTTCTTATACGTTTGCTATTTATAAACACGTTTTTGTTGTTAAAATAACTTAGCGGCGCATCGAAGCTCACTTGGGAGAGAAATTGGCACGTGGGGAAAGTTTGGCCTATTGAAGTTTTGAACTATCACTCACCTGTTTACCGACGTAGGACTCTAAGCTGCCGTGTTGCGCAATCAGGCCAGACCTTAGGGACGTCACGTTCGACAGTTTGATTCTGCACTCGTATCTCGACCGATCTGCAAAATTTCCACGGATTATTCACAGAGAGAAGGAAAACTTTCGGGAGTTTCATTTTCCCTGGGAAAATCCGAATCGGATTGGAAATCCGAAGGACGAGGCTATATATAACTTACTGTTATAGATCTTCGTGCCGTTTTTACACGCGCACGGTTGCTGTTCCCCCTTCTCGTCGTAAGGGCATTGTATTATGCAATTCTCGATGCCGCACTCTGCAAACAAGCATCTCGTGAGTCATCGAAATGTTGTCTGCGTAGTGAACGATCTCTCGAGTTTGTCGTTAAGCGTTTCAAACAAGTTAATTGATTCGCTGAGAATACCAATAAAAAAAAAAAAAAAAATACATAGTTACATAAAAAGAAACAAAATGTTGGTGACCTTGAGAAATATGAAAAAAAATGACAAAAATTTGAAAAAAATATTCTTACCAGTCATTGGCCTTTCGTGTTAAAATACTTTTTGTATCGTCACAATTCAGAAACATATTTAGATGGACCACCCATAGTACAGTATAGTGCAACTAATATAATTTGGAATTCTGGTATAAAGGGATCTATCGTATCGATATTGGGGCGAATCCTACCGCCATCCACGGTGTCCAGAAGGTGAATCTCACAGTGACGACCGACGTAACCGTTAGCGCATTTGCAGGTCATCGCCTCTGCTCCAATTTGCCTGGAACAGTTTGCAACGAAATTGTTCGTCACTTCAATTGTTCTATCACCTCGATAGACATTTGCAAAGAGAGAGAGAGGGGGCAGTTTTGTTTATGAAAGATCGAGCAGAGATTTGGTTCTTCAGTTTTTTTCAGAGATCGACGATAACTCATTGACTTTTGGTTCGGTTTTCAAGAAGAAAGTTAACCCTTTGTCTCTTCTGAGGGAAGATTAAGTTAACTTAAATCTAGCCAACAGCTTGAACTTTCTCTTTTTATAATTTGCTGATAATTATAATGAACGTATACATTTGGTATTGAATGTATAATGTATAATAGTATAATATATATACTATAAATTATAAAATATATAATAGTATAATATATATATTATAAATTATAAAATATATAATAGTATAATATTTGAACAGAGTGAAAGCTATAATATGAAAGATGAAGTAAGAAAAACAAAAGAATTTCAAAAGAAGAAATTTCTGAAGGCAGTCCTGAGTCAATTGACACTCAATGATTTACATAATTTGGTATAATCCGCAATAAACTAAATAAGGCTTCTTATTGCTTTTTATGAAAGTTTAAAAAATGATGGAGGATATTATTTTTCCAGAGATTGAAACTATGCATCATTAACTCTTATATATTATATTTGTTCTTATAGTATAATATAGTATATTATATATTATACTAACATAATATATTATACTAGCAAATCCGCAATAAATTTAAACGATATCACAAAAAAATGATAATTAACAAAATTTCATGTTAAATACCATTTGAATGATTATCTCCAACTTTGTATCATATTATTTAAAATGATGCCTCGTAAAGAAATTGTAGATAATACAAAAGAAATTTATCGAGGTCAAAGGGTTAAAAGAGCGAGTTTACGCCGATGGACGATGGAAGCTGCGTTTCATGGAAACTGCTTTTAGCCAATGGTCTGCAAACATCTCTTTGCTATTGGTTAAAAATTTCATCGATCCCGAATATATTTTAGGTTAGATCTGCGACGATGAGTTTACGTGAACGATCTTCGTACTTGCAGATGCCTTCGTTCTGGCAGACAGGGTTTCTCCTGTCGTCGAAGCAGAGTGGCCCTTTGTTGCAATTCCTGCCGCTGAAACCCTCGAAGCAGTCGCACCAGAAGCTCCTGCGTGCAAATAACAGACAGATTCTATTATTTATATAACAGACACGCTATTTATATAGCAAACACAGCGATCCAGGAATAGAGGGTAAATTGATGATGATACGGGTTTCATTAATGATTCATGAGCTGATACGATATCGCACGATGCCATCCTACCGCTTTGTTTGTCTTTTCGCTAGGAACTTTCCGAAATTATTCCACGCGACAAACGACCTCGAGCAGGAAAAAGCTCCCACGGTTTTTTCCATTTATTTTACACGTTGACTTCTATTTTTGACACTCACCCTGGAAACGGATGGATTGGAAGTTATCTTGTGATAATTTGTTTCTTTTCGACTGATTCGAGTACGCGTTTCACTTTCAAAGAGAAATCCATATGAAATTCATATAAAAGCGCTTGTTGCAGCTTGCATGAGAGCAAACGAGGCGATAATCCCAGCGAATGACAACACGGATTAATTAGGTTTCAGAGCGGATCCTGTTTACCGTAGGATTAATACGCGTTTAATAACGACCAAGAGGCGGATACAATGGTCTTTGAAAGCAAACTGCAGAGTGATATCCTTTGCTATGAACGTCTAGCAAGAAATATAAACGACAAATATTAAAAAATTAAGGAATACATTGTATACGTAAGAAATAATGGACAATCTTTGTTCATCTATTGTTCTTAAATGTTCTTAAATGTTAGGTAATTTATCTAAACAGTAAAAATATCATTTGAACAAGACAATAACATACTACAAATTATATATACTACAAGTTATGTGATAAACAACTTGTGACCCTTCTAAAAAGTTCATTGGTAAAGTTTTTAAGTAATTTAAGCAGCAAAATATCATTTTAACAAGACAATAACATACTACAAATTATATATACTACAAGTTATGTGATAAATAATTTGTGACCCTTCTAAAAAGTTCATTAGTAAAGCTTTTAAGTAATTTATCTAAACAGTAAAATATCATTTGAACAAGACAATAACATACTACAAATTATATATACTATAAGTTATGTGATAAATAACTGATCCTTCTAAAAAGTTTATCTTAAGTCTTAAGTAATTCATCTAAGCAATAAAATATCATTTTAACAAAACAATAACATACTACAAACTATATATACTACAAGTTATATAAATAAAAATGACTTATGTTATATTTGTATAGTTATACAAATAACTTATCACCCTTCTAAAAAGTTCATCTTAAATCTCAAGCAATGAAATACCATTTTAACAAAACAATAACATACTACAAACTATATATACTACAAGTTATATAAATACAAGTGACTTATGTTATATTTGTATAGTTATACAAATAACTTATCACCCTTCTAAAAAGTTCATCTTAAATCTCAAGCAATGAAATACCATTTTAACAAACCAATAACGTACTACAAACTATATATATACCACAAGTTGTGTGACAAATAAAGTGACTAGACACTATTCTAATAAATAAAGCTGAGGGTAAGGCGAAAAGTCAAAGTGCTCACTCGTAATCCCCCGACATGAAGCAGTTCCCGGTGTAGGAGCAACGTTGGACGGAACAGGAATCCGGGTTTGGCACGTCCTCGGTCATCTGATACGTGATATTGAACCCGTACACGTCCAGCAAATCGTTCAGGACCCGCACGTGATTCCCTTCGAGTTGATCGAGCTCGAACTCGATGACCAGGAATGGCCTGAACGTTCTGAACAGCTTGTACTCGAACACATTGCCCTCGGTGATCTCTTTTATCAGCGTCGCGCCGAAGTTCATACTCTCCGACTCGTAGTACGCGTACTCGGTGAAACGAAGCCCTTTGTACACGTACACCTGTGTCAAGTAGACGACGATGGAGCTGTTGCTCGCTGAAATGTCGGAGACATCGATCACCCAGCGGCACTTGATCGGCACCGTGAAAGCCCGGGGGAAGTTCGGGGTTTGGATCACCCCTCTTGGCGTCGTCAGCCGGCTACTGCACGACACCTCGCTCCCTGTCGAACCTCTGAGCAAGGTTAAGTGAAACAGAAGGGAAACGCCGATCACCGTGAATCTCATCGTCTCGAGAAAAAAAAAGGATCTCACTGGATTTTTGTTTTCACTGTGAAAAATTCCTGTCTTGGCGATTTGTCACATTTTTCTAACCTCGGCGTTCAAACTTTCTACGCTCAGTATGTACACACGCGGCGATACTTGCGAAAGTTTATTGTTATTCTAAAACCAAGTTGTTTGTAAAGTTTGTTGCGATTAATCGACGAGTATTCCTGATTGTATGATTAAAACAAGGAAGACATTTACCACGTAAACAACGTACTTCCGGGGAATGCAAAGAGCCCAAGTATTCTTCATTAGTGTTCCAAATGCACTCGTTCCTTATTCGATCGTGCAGTCACGCACTCGCGTTTCAGTTTCGTGCCAACGTTCGAGAATTGTCCTCGCTCTCGCGCCGTGTACGCATCGTTCGCTGGCCGTGTCCATGAATTCAAAGGGCATGATATTACAATGATTCACTGCACGAAACAATCTAGATGAAGACGCGTAGAATTTGTACGTAGGATTTCAGAGTAATTGCACGATACGGAAGGTGGTGTAGGAGGGGGTGAGCTCGAAGGACATCGACATATCCCAATCGATCTTATCAGCTTTCTCCGGGGCGATTGCCAATCGGGGCGAGAAGTCTGCCGACAGTCGAGAGTGTTATCGCGAACGTACGAACCCGCGATCTGCCGGGCAGCTGGGCGTTAGCCTCTTCCGCACAACTGATCTCTCCACGCGCACCCTCAGTCCATCCCTCGTTCAACCATACTCCCGGTACAGTTCCGTGGGGGATGCTGACACATCTCTGACGAACGTTAGAAAAAGTCCCGTATCGACGAATCGTATCGATTTGACTTGATCGCAGAAAGTAAAAGCACAGTTCATGTTTTTCGAGGATCGTTTGGATCGATTGATTTTTTTCAGGATGTGCGAGCAAGCACGTTTCCGGGGGGGAGGAAAAGTAGCACGATTACATTCATAAGAAATACAAAAATACCGATGGATGTGAGTATGTGAGATATTTTAGAAAATATATTGGTGATTACTTTCGTGCGATATTTGATGCCACATCTCTGTGTAACGTGCTCGCAATGAGGTGAATGAAAAACGAGATGAGAGTGGATGACTGTAATGCTGATTTAAATGGAAGACAGTACGCGTTCCTTGGTTGAAGGACTTGCAAGGTCTCGGTTTGAAATAAAAAGAGAGAAGAACAGAAAAAGATACAAAGTTAACGTCAGTGATTATTTCATATAAACTATGATACTTATATATATATATATACACATATATTCGTTTATTTATTTAAATTAGAATAATATGATTCGCGTATGTAATTTACTTATATTACAGCTTACGATTATAGTTTAGGTACAACTTCGATGAGAAAGGCAATGGTAACTGATGTATTTTCTCCTTCATGTAAGTATAAAAGGCATCGCTGTTTACGTAACGGGCGAATATTACATTTTGGTCACGGGGGCTACCCGATGCATCCACGTCCATCGCTTCCGCCGTGTCCGGAGGATCGACAGGAGGTTCTAACTCTGATTGACTGTTATTCGATCTGGGGCTGCTATCCTCGTTGTTCAAGTTCACGTCTTCCACGATGCCACTGTCCGTTTTCTCTCGTTTAGCCATCTTTTTACGTTGAACGATTGTCTCGTCCTGTTCCGTTTCGCTATCACTTTCGCTTATATTTAACAACGTTTCAGTATGCTTCAGCAGATTCAAATACGTTTCGTTGACGTTGGTGAAATTCTGCGTTGCTTCGGCTTTGTTCTCCGTTTGTTTCTCTTCCGTCGAATTGGATGCAATTTGTACACCGTTATCCTCTTCTGTCCGCGAAACAGATTTGTTATTGTCCGTCGAACTTTCAGGACTTTCATTGTTCCATTCAACGTTGCTATTACTATTGCTATTGCTATTCACCACCTGCCAATTCTGACTTTCGTTCATGTTGCACAACATGACAGCCCGCACTTGAGAGGTTGGGTACAGATCCCTGGGGTCGACATCTACGTTGAGCAACACGCACAATCTTCTTGTAAATTCGTCGTCTTCGTCCGATACAGACTCGTCTGACACAGATTCGTCAGACTCCCCCAGCACGGGGATCACGAATCTTGTTAAAGTTTGCTGGGGAGGACTGAATCTTCGTCGTCTCAATGATATTACTACTTTCGTCTCCAAATCCTCGTGCTCCCTCCATACGTTCGATCGCAGACAGCGTCTGATTTTGCCTCTGCATAATTCTTGCAAAGATAACGGGACAGATTCAGCTGCAATACACGCAAGTGGCGATGTAGAAACGATTCGCAGATATTTTTCATTGATTTGAATAAAAAAGAAATTACAAATATACATACGTAGATGGAATAACGTTTGCTCCGAAGCAGTGGGTACGACTAACGTTGTAAACGATACGGGAAGCATTTTAAAGTGTAACCAGGTATCCTCGTCTATTCTGAGTACACGTAACAGGTGATCTTTGAACGGCATTATAAGGATACCTCCGACACATACAAATTGTTTAATGAATCCCTCGTAATTTTCGGGACACGCTGCCCCGCAATACACTCTGTTATACTGCCTACTAGGTGTAACATTCAAACAATTCCCTGTTAAACGTACAGTTACATGACTCTTTTCTTTTGTCCTCACAGGAGTCATATATAAATAAATTCTTTATGTGTGTCACCTTGTACAAAAACTGGCTCGCAAAAATCAAATTCGTCCAGTGCTAATGACTTTTGCTTAAACTCTTCTAGCCGCTCGTACGCGTAATTCAAACAATCTTCGTGCAACTCAATGCCATGATTCGTACCGTGTTGATCTAAGAAAGGCGCAAAGATATCAAGAGAGTACCATACTGATCTAGCAAAACAACAGTCTTACTCAATATGAGTCCTGCCATTGTACTGAGATAACCAGTTCCTGATCCAAGATTTAAAAAGCTCAATCCTGGCTCCAATGAAAGACTTTCCATCACCTCGCTATATATACATGGTGCTGATAAATGAATGTTGCCATGTTTCCAGGCAAGATCGTTATAAGCTCTTTCTCTGTGAGACGGTAAAACGTAATCGGCTCTGTCAACAGCTCTAAAAACTTGCTCCACCTTTCTTGTTCTTATATATCCATATTTCATTAAATTATCAACCAATTCATCATTACTTTCCCCACTGCTCACAGCTGCCCCCATTGTTAGAAAGAATCCCTGCAACAGAAATTCAATACGTTTATTGTGTTTTTGAATATTTTTGCATTCAGATAGAAAAATGTAAAAGAACTTGTTGTTTTAAATGTATATATTTTTGCAATCTTACTTCACTTGTGTGGTAATTATTGTTTTGTTAGTATACCGAGAATTTTTATTGAAGTACTTTCTTGGAAATGAACTAAATTTGTACAAATGCGTAGATAGAGTAGCCATAAAATTTATATTTGCACTTGACTTTAAAAATAACTTGCCAGGTCAAAGTATGGTATATTATTTACAGTTTAATCAACGTTTATATAAACACGGAGGACGCAACAGATAACAATCTTTCAAAATATACTTTATCTGACAAGAGTGAAATTCAAATCAATATTGATATCTTATTTTGTTACAAGCATTTGAGACAGCGTGCCTAATTTTACGTGTCAAAATATAACTTGATACGATTACGTCAAAGTACATCGCACATACATATATGCGTATATACGTGCAAAACCGGATAAAGTGTATATTGGAAAACGGAAATTCACGTCGAGCAGCGACAAATAATCAAATAAAGCGACAGTAAATTAATAAGTATCGGCGTGGAAAATAAACATCGTGCATTGGAATATGCACGTAATAAATTGTTTGCAGCGCTCTCGTCGAAACGTTCCCTTACCAGATTAAAAACACTATGCTCAATGACAGTGAATAATGGAGTCGGTGCGTTACAAGTTGAAAGGAGAACTTTTCGGAGCCTCGAGTTAGCTTGTTAGAATGCACACGGTACTACGCATCGTAACATGATATTCAGCAACGAGGAGAGACCAGGTTTACTGCTCACGGTGTCCTGTTTTGTCAAGCACGACGGCCCATCGAAACGTATCAGCTGATAGCACAAAACACGAACTACGCCATTGTCTGTTTTCGATTACTCGCCGGCGACCTTTAAATGACGTTCAACGAGCGAGTTTCATAGAGGGAGATCCGATCAATTACAGGCATCTTCTCGCCTCTTGTTATCTTTTCGAACTTTTTTGCTTCTTTTTCTCGATCGCACAAAATACTTTCCTATCTGTTTCTTTTTTCTTTTTCTTTTCTTTTCTTTACCTTCTCCTTCGAAACGCTTATGCGCGTTGATCGGCCTCTTCGAAGCGTATGACAGTGCCGTCCTCACGAATGGAAGCCCTATCAACGCGATTCCTATCCCCTCTCTGCAACTATCAACCCTAAAAGATAAAAAGAGAGAGACAGAGAGATAGACAAGTCCTCGATTCATTTCGTGGACAAGGTGTGTAGACAGATCTACCTGCAATGTTTGCTTGTCCATACGTTCGTGGGGTCCTAGGACCCCATTACCATTTTCGTGTCACTGCCTGTCGTACCGATTTAGACAAGTTTTCCACCGCAGCGCTGCTAGTTACTAGGGAATTCAAAATCGAAAAATGTGGACGACGTTGCCACGTCTGCTGCGAGAATTGCTGGCGATATACTTCGTCAATAAAAGGACATAACGATTTGGAACAACGGCTGATGGAAACTGGGACGAGATATTAATATTTACATCTGTTTAAAAGTATCCAAAAAGATTGATTGAAATATGTTTTTATTAAAATATTGCTCATTCTTATTTTTTTCCATTTGCCTTTTTCCAAATTGCACGATGAACTTGTAGATTAATTACTTCCTCACGATTTTCAATCTATTGCAGAAATCGTCATTCTAAACAATCCTTTGTCCTAACAAATAAGAAAGACATCGTCTGTAAGTTAGTCTGTAAGTTGACTGTATTGTGTTCAAGTCACTTTATTTATTACCGTACCTACTAGCGAAATGACAAATAAAAGGGACCCGGGTAAGTTTAGGATTACCTGATGAAATCATAGTTGCCAAAGTCTAACATGGTTGCCATATTTCTTTCATTGTTCTGTCCATCGGTATAAGATGCAGTGAAACTAGCGAAATGGGCTGAACGATTGTTCATATAACTTAGTCTTTATTTGAGTTCTCAAACTGTTCGATTTTATTTCCTGTAGCTAATTAGGGGTTTTCACTTCACACATGGTTCTCAACTTTAGGAGCCCGGATCTCGGTTTACTACATGAAAAAAAAAAAAAGTTTTAAAAAAATTAATCTCAAAATTTCTTCCATCACTCGATTTGAAGAAATATAATAAAATCCAAATGTATAAAAACATTATCTTTTTAATTAATCGATTTTGTGAGATAAAGAAAACACTATATTTTTCACTCTGCTTGTATTTTTCATTACATCTTCATGAAATGATGATTTCTATTATATAAATAACGAGGTTGTTACAATAAATTTGTTGTTATTGTAGCTAGTTTATAGAAAAATTTCAAATATTTTAATTACACTATGTAGAAACTAAGAACGTAATTTTTAATTGATGAATAATAGAATTTATATTTTTGTCATACCCAATGCACTGCATAAATTTGTATAAATTCTATAATTATGTATAAATTTGAATATGTAACATAAGTGAATGATGAAATTATATTTTGTAACAACAATTGACTTACCTAAGAAAATAATTTTAAGAAATAGTTGAAATCTAATTAGTTAAAAATTGTTCTTAAAAATGTTTCGTGAACTATAAAGCATCTACATTAAAAACTGTGTATTAGTAGCTTTGGAATTTTAATATACTACGTCCAGAAATCTGTCGTGAATTCGTAAAATAGACAATAGAATTTCACAGCTTTACGTTTTGGCATTTACAAAATTTGACAACGCTGTAATAGATTTCAGGCATCATGTCCCTGGCGCATTCAACTACTTGATCAACTTTGATCGTTTTGCTCGATGTAATTCTCCAATGCACCGTTCTTTAAGCGTAGAGTGCGCTAAGACACCAACGATTTTTTTTGCAATGTCGGTATTTCAGGACACGAGACACGAAGTCTGGTAAGATGCAAAGTCTATTCATATAATATCTCGTCTGTGTCCGAGATGTGACTTTTCTCCTCTTTTATCTTGTCCCTCAGACAAAAGGCAATACGCGGGAAGTGTTTGCACTGGATGCGCATCTACAGCAAGACATAGTAACGAAACCGAAGTGAGGAAAAAGCTCTCCGTGCTACGAAGCTTAGTTTGCACACCACTGGCGTGCAGCATCGAGCGCAAGCGTTTACATACGCTCTGACATATGTTTCTTAAATATGTAAATACATATGTTGATATGCGCAAACGAATAGATATCAACGCATACATATTTATAATTAAAATGATTCTTAAACTTCGCTCGATTGACTGTCCTATGACTCCTACATTTTCTTCGAACACTGTAATAATGAATTTATTGCAGCAAATGTATGCATGCCACATGGAAATTTTTTTAGTTGCTGCATTAAAAATGAGACGCTGTCGCTATGGAAGCGCAGCACGAAATAAGCGTTTCAATGTGGCGAACAATTTATTACATATTATTTCTATTTTTTATTTCGATCGATAACGAAGAGCGTGATATTTGATTCTTGCTTTGCGCGACCAAAAAAAAAAAAAACAAAAGAAAAACGTAAATTATTTTTACGCGATTCGGTCGATGCAGAAACTTCGCGTCATTATTTGACGAAACTGAAAGAGGAAAATGACTTTTTAATATTTAATAAAGACTTTCGTACGAAAAAAATAAACGGAAGAATAATTACTATTTATTAGTTGCTTGATATGATAGCAAACGAATTGACGCTAGTCGTAGTTTGTTCTTAAAAAAAAAAAACAAAAAAAAAAATGCATCCGTGAAATAAGTTTACCTTGACGTTTAAAAACAAAAATTCTATACTCGAGAAATTTTATTACGATATTAAAATACATATTTATGAAGCATGTAATTGAACATTTTTATCTTATTCTATTTTACGTGTTGAAATGTGAATGAGCCTTTACAGCAGAAGCTATGGGTCGATGCGCATGCGCACGTAGAGTAATATCGTCTCTTCGCATATTATGGCGACTGACAACTTTAAAACGTGAGTTTATTATCGTATAATTTCTTATGTTTATATCGTGTTGTTTGCGTGTAAAATGTAATAGTGGTAACACCGAATATTGAGGTGTATATTAGCCAGGTAATTTCTTTCTCACGATCGACGTACGACAGACTATATCCTTAAAATTACCGCTCGCAATTCGTTAGACCAACATTCACTTATCCTAGTAAGTATACCTATAAAGCTTTCCGTAACTTCTTGCATCGGTGTACTTGGAAAAAGTTGTAAAGTATTTATGAATGAATGTAACGCGTGCAAACTTTCGAATACACGTTATCACGATCGTCGCAATGATCTTTGTTCATATTTTTTTTCAATTTATCAACACTTGTATTTAATGTACTTAAAATATTATAAGTTGGTATTTCGGGGTATTGTGATTACATCTCTGTACTCGTACGATCAATTTGCACTGGTAAAGCGGAAATTAACGAAATAGTTTCGTTTTCTTTTTATTTTTTTAATAACCTCGGAAACTTTTTAATAACCTCGATAATCGTAGATTAAATATCTCGTGCTTCATCGAAATGCAGTTTACGATTTTTTTTTTTCCATAAAATAGCATCGATATTCGTGATTTTATTCATTGTGTAGCGAAGTAAATGATTGAAACACTATTTCCATTCAGAAATTATTTAGTACACATATATTGTTTATTTACAAATTTAAAAGATACTCGCAAATCGTACCTACGTTGTATTATTGTCATTGCTGTTAATTTATACTAGGCTCGTAAATTGTTGGAAACTTCGATTTCGGTGGATAACAATTGTTTGTCATCGATTTTTGTCCATTTCGAACGTGAACTTACGAAATCTCGCAGTACTATAATCGTAATCCGACGGTGGTGGTGAATTGTTACACGAAGCGATAATACATCGAACATTGAACGCATTTCATATTTTAGAGGTTAATCCAGAAGTATATCGAAATCAAAACTTGAGTGTTTTTCTAGCGTGTGAATTGAATGCATCGATTGCCAGTTCGTGCGAGTTAACGTAAATGGTATTTTCGTGCACGGCGTAGCAAAACATGCAAACAGTTAAAATTTAATAATTTTGTCAGGGGTTCGCTAGAAATTGCTGTTTCAAAGCGGAATCCTTTTCACCGATTATACGTGCTACTCGTTTGACCAATCCAACCACGATAACAATACGACGTCACACAAAATACCGGCTGCTATTGGTTAAAACCGTCAACTATGAAAATAAAATAATAGAATCTAATCATACACGTATGTACACGTGTATATATATATATTATATACACACGTGTATTCACGAGTCAGAGATATTTCATACTGTACATATTTCTCTCGAACTACGAACCTCGGGTGCATTTAGATTTTTAAAATTCTAACGGGGCTATTTCTCATTGCATAACGACGAGTTATACTCGTCTTTTTCCCCATTTTTATTTTCAATCGGTTTCAGCTCGCATCGATCGGTAGAACGCAAATCGGTTTCACTTCCCTTTTTCTTTTCCCCCTTTCTTCCGTACATTTGCGCGGGAGATTTGTCGAGAGTTGCAGCGAGAGAAGTGTGTTCGTAAAGGCACCAAATAAAGTGAAAAGGAGTCGTGGTCTGTACGTGACGCGTAATTATTGATCGGCCGGGCACGATCGATGATCTTCGAGCGATTTCGAAGTTGCATCGGTGCTCGGGTGATAAAAGTCTCTATTTTCCGGTACGGTTAACAACTCGTATCAAGGATGATCCGATTAGCCGAGGTTAGGAACTTGTCCGTCGGCGTGACGCCGATTGACCAATGGCAGGCGGCCTGTTGCGCCGTCGCCACTACAGTCGGAGCCTATGAGCACGTAGCTGTAGCGTACGTGAACGAAGGCTCGAACGCTTGAAAGATATCAATGTGAGAATAATGGTTGAAATTTCGCTTCGTAGCTGCAATTTCGTTTGCCCCTTCGTTCGCAACGCGTTGATCGTTCGCGCTGCTCTGGTGATATCCGACAGCGAGACGATCGGCCTCGCATAATTTCATCCGTCTTTGTATTCCAGTGAAAAGTGTGCGTGCGCGTTGTGTTCCCTCGGAGTAGTTCGTGATGCGCGATCGACGATTTGCAAAAGTACCCGGGTGAAAAGACATTCGCCACCGTGATTGTTCGTCGCTGCTTGTTCCTGGAGATCCACCGGTGTTCTCATAGAATGCACGGGAATAAATTGCTGACCGACCGACACGTTTGAACGAGCGAAAAAAATAATAAACGCAGGAACACTCCGCGAGACCAATTCGGCGCGTGTTTCAAATCGCGTTAGTGGGATCCCCTCGACGCCTAGTTATGGCTATACGCGACACCAAGGCATTAGTTGTTAAACTTCGCCTGTTGGTTTGACCGCCAAGTTTCTCAGGGATTCTCGTTGCATGTTGCACGTTGAAAAGTCAAGGTTATATGCGAATTATGTGAATAGCGACGATTCTGTCTGGCGATAGGAGAATATTATATACTGTTAGGTTTGTAGAATTGCAAGAGATTTCTTTTCCTTGCGTATTTTTTTTCCTTGTGTCGCCTCGCGATATTTCTTTGTCGATGTTAATATGTTTCTTTTCTACTAAAAATTTTTTTTATCGTTATGTTGTTTTTGGTTTTTTCTTTTATAATAATTTTTGAAAATCAGATGTGATTTAACTTTTAGGCCAGTCAAGTTTTATCTTTGAATATTTCAAATATGTCAAATTATATATTTCTCTTGTGATATAATTAGGATAAGGAGGATTTAGAGTTATTTAGAGTTAAAAGTATAAATTGTGGATTGATGCTTTGAAATATTCCTGTGAGATTCCTTTGTGTCATTGAACGTGCAAAGTGAGTTCTTTTTCTAAAAGATATATTGCGTTATGCTTTTTTCAACAGAATGGAAGAAGAAATAGTAGTAGATGATGTAGATGAGAATAGCAATACGGAGGCTCCACAGTCAGACGACCCAACAACACCCGTTATGCCTTTATTATATATCCAACAAAGTAAATTACGCTCAGCACCACCAACAACCACTAATCAGACTTTGGTTTCACCAAATGCCACGCAATTGGCTGCTATTATCAATCCAGTTAATAATCAGGTAATTTGTTAATATCCTTATCTTAAATGAGATAGCTGACTATTTAAGAGAGGCATTTCTTTTCTTTCCACATTATGTTTATATATAGCATTGTAAAAGTTTACAGTGAAACATTGAAGTATTCATAATGATTATAATTCAATTCTTACATAAGTAGAATAATATATTATACTATATAGTACAATAAACTGCATAGTTATAGTATATAGGTCAGAGTAACCTATAATTGTGTAAAATGATCCAGAATAATTGGTGGTATCTCAAGTATGTGTACTGTTAACTATAGTTTCATTATGTCATGTGTAAATGGATATGGAATGTACACATGTAAAGTGTGAAATCCTATTAAATTCCATGTGTAGATGGTAGCATTGAATGGTGTATATCTTTATAGTAAATGCAGATCTGTTCAACATACTTGCTAGTAAAGTGGAGAATTGCAGATTATATTAAATATCACTTTTGTAACCATTCAATTATTTTATCAGAGTACATTACAAAAATATTCCAAATGTTTCTCAAAGGACACTTCATTCAAATGTGAGGAGTTATATGAAATTATATAGTTTTTAATTGTTAAGTGATATGTGATTCAAAATGTGTTCAAAATGTTAAGATTGTTCAATCAATTTTTTTGGAGATTTGTGAGTTATCAATAAATTGTTTATTTTAATTTCGTTATAGATTGTTACTGGACAGAACAAGGTATTTATACAAGGGCCAAGTCAGGTTACTACTTCTCAAAGTAAACAGCATATTGTAATTCATCGGCCCATCAATACTGTCAGTACCACAACCACTTCACAAGGTCAGAAACATATATTGCTTAGAAAGTCTAATACATCCACTGCTCAGATTGTGCCCTTAAGTACTTCTCAGGGAAATCAAACTAATGCACAAGCAGGCAAGCACACCTTTGCATATCTTGGAACTCTCATCAAACCAAATAAGTCACGTGAATCTGTTGTTATTCCAGCAGGTGACTATTTTATTTTCACAACAAAGCTATGAGAAATAAAAGATGCTGTTTGTTGATATACTTTTAACTCATTTTTTTGTTATATTTCATTAGGAGCTCTAACTACGACTCAAATAGCTAAACCAAAATTAGTGATAGCACCAGTTATATCGCAGTTAGCTCAAACTTCAACAAGCAGTACCACTGGATCTCAAAGCCAAACTCCAAAACACATGGCTAATTTATTATTACCAGTCAGTATACCCCCACAAGGTGGACCTACTAAGTCTAGCATGTTTAATTTAAAAATTAACAATGGCCAAATTAATACAGAAAATAAAGGAACTATTACAGGTAAATATTTCAAATTATATTACTCTATTGTATTGTTAGATTCGAATTAATAATCATTATGTTATCTTTTGTAGTGTTACGGGAGTCGAAAACTACAAATTCAGCTACACACCCACCTCCTTTGCATCCTATTGCAAAAATGAGTTTACTAAACGCAAATAAAGGAAACAATAATTCCACAGATAGTATAAAAATTACAGAAAATCCAGATTCCGCAGTTATTACCCCTATCCCAAAAAAGGATGATATTGGCATGCCTGAAAAGCGAAAAAAAACGATAAGCAATATATTAAGAGGATCAAGTGAAAAACGATTGAAAAAGCAAACTCTTCCAAAATCTCCCCAGGAAAGTATAGTTGACGTAAGCTACGCATTAAGTAGTCCCGAATCAGAGCAAGATAAAGACAAAAAAGTGCAAAATGATGATGACATTACTTTGATCAAAGTAGTTCCTAGCGAAGAGAAAACTGTGAAGTTAACTAATGCTAACATGGATGATGATATAAAGATTGAGATTATTAAAACACGCACAAGTTGTGGCATTGAATCAATAACTGACAATAAAAGTGATACTAAGATTAATATAAATAATCATGAAGACTTGAAAGATCATTTGAATACGACACATCCGAATGATTCGAACTTCGATGCGACGAAAGTTTTGGATTGGAAGGATGGTGTTGGAACCCTTCCTGGAAGTACATTAAAGGTATAGTAATATATAATATTAGGAAATTAATTTGCAACATTATGGTTTGAAACGTTGAATATATTCCACAGTTTTGTATGAACGAGTTTGGGATCATGGAAGTAGTGGATGAGGACGAAAATAACAAACAAGGCAAAGATTGCATTGGCGACAAAGAGAATGTTTGTTCGACACAAAATTCTTCTAAATCTAGTCCCGTAACTGTCAACAATATAAACAACGAGAAAAAACGTAAGTATTAACAATGCGAATATACGTATTTTCTTCAAAAGAATGAAGATGAATTTCATTTGAATTTGACAGAGTTTATTGTTACAGCCGACGATAGGAAATCAAGGACTGTTTCGGCAGACACAATGTACCATTGTGAAGGCTGTGGATGTTACGGATTGGCTGCAGAATTTGAAAGTCCGATATCATGTGGTCCAACATGTACAGAAATAATAGAAGCCAAGAAACAGCCTGCATTGCGAAAAGAAAAAGAGTTGAAGTATGTACGCCATGTATAAAATTTTCTAACACTTAATTAAATGTCCTATACTCAGATTCATTTCGATTGTATTGACAGGGATTTACGCGCGAGGCGAAAACGCAAGAGATTACTTCAAGAGCAGCAACAATCTAAAGACATGGAAGATAAGTCCGAAGACAAAGGACAGGATAAAGTGAAGTCTGAAACAGACGAGGATACAAAAGAGTCTATTACAGGAATGGATGAAGAGAGTCAAGGAGATATCGCTGAATCGAAGGTATTTGTAATAAAACTTCACTTTCATATTTATTGAAACATACTGCTCATAAATGTGTCTGTATTCAGTATCCTTGGCAGACAGGAAAACTCGGATTTTCATGGTCCAAGTATCTTGAACATTGCAAAGCCAAAGCAGCGCCGGTTAAATTATTCAAAGACCCCTTTCCATACGCTAAAAATCATTTCAAAGTTGGGATGAAATTAGAAGGAATAGATCCTGAACATCCGTCACGATATTGTGTTCTAACAGTTGTTGAAGTAGTGGGTGAGTTATTTTATTTTGCTCTCATTTTTGTATTCGATGCATAAAATAGCGTTCAGGATGTTCAATCTACTTATCTGGATAATTCTAGGTTATCGAATACGCTTGCATTTCGATGGATACGCAGAAAATTACGATTTTTGGATAAACGCAGATAGTATGGATATTTTCCCGGTCGGTTGGTCGGAAAAGAATGGACATCGATTAGATCCGCCGAAAGGTTACGTAGCTAGTAATTTTAATTGGAATGCCTATTTAAAAATTTGTAAAGCTACCGCAGCGCCAAAAAATATATTTTCAAACAAAAGTGTAAGTGTAAGTCAACTTTTTATCAAACTTTCATCGTTCATTTTGAAAATTTCATGTACTTCACCAAATGGATTTTGCTATTCCAGTCAGTGTGTCCAACTGGTTTTCGCGTAGGAATGAAATTAGAAGCGGTAGATAGGAAGCATTCTTCGTTGGTTTGCGTAGCAAGTATAGCAGGCCTAATGGATTCCCGTATATTAGTTCATTTTGATTCTTGGGACGAAGTGTACGATTATTGGGCAGATGCAAGTTCTCCGTACATTCATCCAGTGGGTTGGTGCCATCACAATGGTCACAGTCTGACGCCACCAAATAGTAAGTAAGACAATGTATATGAAAATGTTCATATGAAAACGTGAATTTACTGTTTCAGACTATAAAGACCCCAAATCTTTCACATGGGATGCATATCTTAGAGAAACTCGCTCAATGGTCGCACCAGCTAGAGCTTTTAAACAACGACCTCCTTGTGGATTTAAGCGTGGAATGAAATTAGAAACAGTTGATAAACGTGTGCCTCAACTCATAAGGGTGGCAACAGTTGAAGACGTGAAAGATCATATGTACGTAAATTACAAGTATCTGTTATTCTTTTTTCACAATTTATTGGAACGTAATAAAATTATTTGTATTTTTGTTCTACAGGTTGAAAATACGTTTTGACGGATGGCCAGAAAATCATGCCTATTGGGTGGACGACGATTCCCCTGACATACATCCCATGGGTTGGTGTATGAAAACTGGTCATCCCTTAGAACCACCATTAAGTAAGAGTTTTATAAATATCTGTATAATTCTCATGTTTTTACGTTGTTGTTTCAAATGTGTATTACTGTTTCCAGCGCCAGATAATTTAAATGACAGACCTGAATGTGGAACATATGGTTGCAAAGGAATAGGACACGTAAAAGGGCCTAAATATGCAACGCATAACTCTGCATCTGGATGTCCATATTCTCCTCAAAATCTTCATAAAGTTAGACAGTTATCTGATAGACTTAATTTGAAACACGAGACTTGTGATTTTGAAGAGGATATGCAGGACAGACCAAAACTAGAGAAAGCCGATAAAATAAAAATGGAGAAGTCGGAGAAACCATTGTTTTCGGACGAACGGTTGATGAAGACTGAAAAAGACATTAAGCAAGAAGATGGGGACTTTTCCGACAAGAATGATAAATCTGAAAATTCAGAAAAGTAAACTATACAAATTTTTTTTTTTAATTAGATTTGTACATTGTTATAATTGATTCATAATTACGTGTAATTCATAATTACAGGTACAATAGATCAAAACATCATCACAGTGATGGGCAAACGGATGACGATGAACTTTTAAGAAAGAGGAAAAAGAGGTTAACTCATAACTATTTTTTTTGCATTTGTTAAATGTTATGTACTCGTTGTCAATTTATACATGTTTGTACATTTTGTAGGCGACAGATTTCAGAGGAACCTTTGTATTCCCTCTCGAATTCGTACGGTGACTCATCGTTAACTACTATACCTTATGCTGCAAATATGCCTGATAAACAGTTGCGTACTGAATTGTATCAATCTGTTTACAATCCTGGGTACAATCCGTTACCGGATTCGCCGCATATTTGGGCGAAACATAGCAATGCTTTAAACAGGGTAGTAGCAAAACAGAACACAAATCCACGAAGATGGTCGAATGAAGAAGTCATTAAATTTATACAAAGCGTACCCAACTGTAAAGAAATTGGAAATATCTTTAGGCAACATGTATGTATTAAAGGAAAGAAAGAAAAAAAGTAATATAATTCATTACATTCAAACAGTTCATATAATTTGGTGTATTTTATGTTCGTAGAATATTGACGGCGAAGCATTTTTAATGTTGACTCAAGAGGATTTGGTATCGCTACTGGGATTACGTCTCGGACCTGCGATTAAGTTGTACAACAGTATAGTTCTTTTACGTCGAAGAGCAACGTGAATGATGTGCGATGAACGCACATACAATTGGGTTCTGAAAAGTGCAAAGTGGCAGCTATCATGATAATTACGTCAAACATATTTATTTTAAACAACAAAAAGAAAAAGAAACGGATAAGAAATTTAACAATCATTGGGATAGAAACGTCTCTTCTATCGCGATTAGGAACGATTTGGTTTACAAGTGAAGAATTTATAACAACTTCTAATTTTGATGATGTTGAAAAAGACATTTATTGAAGCGAAAGAGTATTGCGCATTTGAAGTTGAAGTGGACGATTTTTATCAACTCGCGAAATATAGCTCACGATGAAGTACTTATGATTATCCGTTCAAATTTTTTCCTATACAGTGATGTGTATTCAATCGTGTACAAATGTAAATATTAACGATCTTAATAATTAAATATTGTAATATGAAAAATATAAGCAATCTTTTACGAAAAAATTTACACCTGACCTGCGATAGTTATACTTTATAACTAACTCCCCTTCGTCCTTCGAACACTTTGGGATGAATTTATCAACGATAATATTTCTTTCACAGTATACATATTATATAATGTCTCCAATATTTTGCAATTACATTTTGCAGTTTACATTTGCATTTATATTGTAACAACCGAAAGGTCTAAATTGAACAAATCTATAAAAGAAGTAGAAAAGAAATATAGTATAAAAAGAAGTTGAATTATAAAAGTTAAGAAATTCAATGGTTATTCGTTAATTGTATAATATAAAAATATATAACAAAAATATATTTAATTAATAATATATAGTAATATATATTTGAAAATTGAAACATTAATATATTTTTATTTATATATTTTTATATTTTTATTGGGATATTAGTCCAGACCAATGAAGAGCCGGTGTTCCATTTAAAACGTTTAACTTTCCTCATTCATTAATTATATAATAAAAAATATATTTAATTATCAATAACGCATTAATATATAAAAAAATTAAAACAATACGTATTAATATATTTGTATTTTATATACTTTTATATTTTTATTAGGAGGTTAGTCCAGATCAACGAGGTATTCCGTTTAAAACTCCTTATTTAACAATTATATAATATAAAGATATATAATAAAAAATATATTTAATTATCAATAATACGCATTAATATATAAAATAATTAAAACATAATACGTATTAATATATTTGTATTTTATATACTTTTATATTTTTATTAGGTTAGTCCAGATCAACGAGGTATTCCATTTAAAACTCCTTATTTATCGATTATATAATATAAAGATATATAATAAAAAATATATTTAATTAATAATAATACATATTAACATATTTTTATTAGGATATTAGTCTGGTGTTCCATTTAAAATGCTAATCAAATAATAAAAGATGCTAATTAAATAATAAAAAATATATTTAACAATATGTATTAATATATATTTAAAAATTAAAGCATAATAATATATTTTTATATTTTTATTAGGATATTAAATTCGGATCAACGAAGAGCCGGGGGTTGTTCCATTTAAAACGCGTAACCCCTTCTCTCACATTCGTTCGAGACACGGTGCCACTCTGCAGGCCGCTCTCCCACCATGCCGGCGAAGTGGCTGCTATAGCGATGTTTACAGCGTAGTCACAACGGCCGGCCATGTGTTCAGTCGGTGGCTCGTCGCGCGCCGCGCAGCACTCGTTTTCTTTCGTGCGTGTTCGCCTCGTGACTTTTCGTATACCTTCGCCTCACGAAAGCGTTCCCGTATGACAACCACTTGATTGTCAAACGCTCGCCGCTGTTCTACAGGTCCCAAATTATCCACAACATTGCGAAAAAAAAAAAAAAATCGAGCGATCGAACGATTAGAAATCAAAGGAATCTTTATTATTATTGCCGTATCAGTACAGTTACTCGTTATGATAAATTCGCAGGGCGAGTTTCACGAGTTGCCCGACTATCGATCGATCGAGATTTATGACGACTGTTCGATTATTCCTGGACGTGCCAATCCCGACGTTTCGATCGATTCGAGCAGGCGGTTGATCAATCCGGCCGGAAACTAGCGGGAGACGGAACAATGACATCGTCGGCGGTGCCGTCGGGAATCAGGTACGTCGAAATCTCGCGGGTTGTCCTGTGTATCGTCGAGTTACGAAGTGACAGCGAGGAACATTCAACGGACGTTCGTACACTGCACTCGTGATCGTGCAGCTGCAGTGAATCGAGTGTTGGTTTCACGCGGCTCGTTGTCATGCGTAGACGCGATCGTCCCGCGTCGATTTGATCATCGAAAGCGAGCCGCGATTCATCGGATCAGTATCGATATTTCGGAAGAGCAACGGAGCGAAGGTAAGCGGCGTGATCGCTCGTGCGCGTGTGTGTTATGACTGGCGTATTTTTCACGCGGCAGAAGGAGGGGAATGATGCGGGGTGGTCGCCGTTGATCGTCGGCGCGCGTGAAAAGCGTGAAAATCACGAGGAGGAGGGACGGTCGGTGAAATTCGGCGGCGGTGGGCCGCAGGCTCGTTTATCGGTGATTGGCGCGGGATACGCCGGCACCGGAAGTGCTAAAATGCCCCGTAGCCTGCCGACTAGACGAGGCCTTCAGGCGTTGGCGCTCGTTCTCGCCACCGCTTATGCCACTATCCTCCTTTATCAGGCCGTTGCACCTCGTCAGGTAAGTGTTTCATTAATTTGTTCATTTATTTATTGTTAATATCAGTTGTTACTGGCAGTTATTGTTTATTATTATTACTGTTTCAATCGTTCTGTCAAATGAAACTGTCGGGAATAGCATAGTGATTGTAAAAGATATTTACCCGCCACTGTGTTTGTCGTAACATGTACGCACTAATTAACCTTTTCGATGTTTGCGTCGAGTACGAAGAGACGCCATTTTTTTTTTTTTTTTGCTTGATGACGTAAAAAATATTCGTTATTGAATTATATACTATCCACTCTGATGTATATTATCTTTCTCCGTCGTTCTGGAAGCTTCATAAAGTCATCTTATTGAGTTTGTTAGAGAATTATCAAATTTTTTATTGCAGATTCCATTTTTTAAATGAAGATATGATATAGAAAGAAATAGATATTCATTAGATGAAGGAACTACATCACCATTATCATTATTCTTTTACTTTCATTATACTATCATCTATCATCTACTCCTTGTTATTAACCCTCTCGAGTACGCCATTTTTTTATTTGATGACGAGCACACAGTCGTCATGTAGTAAAAGAAAAATTTGCATTTGCTGTTACAGTAAAATTTAGATAGACATATTCGTAATTTTAACATATTTTAGAATACTTTAAGACAAGAAAAGAGAAGTTATAAATTGCAATTATAAATTGCACATAATTTTTTATAATACAATTTCATAATAAATGTTTAAAATACGATTTAAAGAAAAACAACTGGAAAACTTTGTCGCTTTATTGTAATTTATTTCAGTTTTAACAAACTGAAGGAAGCAAATGCACCGAGTATACTCGTCGCAACTTAAAAATAATTAAGTACATAAAATGAAATGAAACACTGAGAGGGTTTAAAATTTAGACTTATATCGACTTGTAACCGGCAAACAAAGCTGCTAAGCTAAGGTTAAAAAATAGAAATATCCATTTCTATAAAAAAAAAAAAAGTAAATGTCTATAAAGTGATAAAGAACGACGCAAATGTCACTTGCAATCGACGTCGAGTCATTCGTTTCCCCAAGCACGATTCAATAGCCAGTTATGCTGATCGAGCGACAAATCAAGTTCGAACTTCTCTGGTTGCGTGCACGAGAGAGTAAACATTACGCGAGCTCGCTTCCTTTCCAAGAATGCTCGATCGAATTGTTGCTCTATAAGCGCTACGTTTGTGAAACGTTATGAAAACATGGCGGCTGACTGTATACGTACTTGTATTGTCCGCAGTGGGTTGACGAGATGACGGTCGAAGTGAATAGTAGAAACGTGTTGGTGGAGGTGTCGGCGTCGAGGAGGATGATGATCAGCGAGGAATCATCGGTGACACCTGCGATCGCGACTGCGACCATGGCGCTGTTCACTACGAATCTCGACGACGTGTTTATCAGCGTGAAAACAACCAAGCACTACCATCACTCCCGCCTGCCAGCTATCATCAGCACGTGGTTTCAATTCGCCAAGGATCAGGTACGTGACAAATCGTCCGGGAGCTTTCATGTTTCTTGTACTCTATAGAATGCGGTTACCGCGTTACATGATGTATATTGAGATGTTTGTCCTATTTCAGATCTTTATAGGTTATCTTCGTGATTCTGTAAGATTGCAGCGTTAAATTAAATTTAATGGAGAGGTAATATTAAATATAATGTTGGATATGATGCAACATGTTGATCATGACAGCTGTACATGTTAGGTGTAAGAACATATTAAATACAATGTTGGATATATGTACATATTATATATAACAATGTATCAAATTAGCAGTATTAGATATAATACAATATGTTAAACATAGTAGATACGTACGTATACATGCAACAATATATTAAATACAATGTTAGATATAATACAACATACTGAACATTACATATATATATTATTCATAATAACATATCAAACACAGTGTTAATGTTTCTATATAATAGAATTAAATATTGGATATTAAACTTAGCAGAAATGTACATATACATGTTACACATAATAATCAAATATAGTATTAGATACAATACAATATGTTAAACATAGCAGATATGTATGTTACACGTAACAACATATTAAATATAATGTTAGACATAATACAAACACATTGTTATGTTACACGAACATGATAATAGAATCTTGTAACATTGTAAAATATTTTACCTAATATTGCAATCTTACAGAATCACATCTTAGAATCAATTTCTCGATGGTTTTTTTTGGTTCATCATTTTGTTGCTGCAATCAAAATTATACATTTGACAAAATTAGACAATTGCACAATTAAAAATATACATTTGGTTCATTTTATTGATAGCGAATCGTCGCACAATGTTAGAGATTTAGAACACATACATATCTCGTCGAAATTGAATCGTTGTTTGGTTCTGCAGATAATTACCTTTCGAGTAATCTCAAACGAAGAGTAATAATTGATTCCTGAAAAAGGTATTAATTCGTTAGATTGGACGTCTGTTTGGAATAGGGCCCACTCTGTGTACGATTTGTTACTGTTCGGTGGTTTTCAAGCTCGATGCGCACTCGTCTCGTGGGAACCGCATTCGCTGTGTTTCTGTTCCGGCCGTTTCGTTCCTTTGCGTCTCTTGTTCCCAGCTAACAGCGTACATCGTTTCGTTTGCGGATCGAGCTCTCGTTCTTGAAACAAACGAATTTTACACATCCGTCTGTCCACCTATTTCATTCGCCGAGTCTGTCTGTTTCCGGTCTTCGTTGAAGCGTAGATGATGGTGAAGTAGACGATGGTACAGGTAGAAGGCCCAATTTTTGCGATATTATCTTGCCACGACTAATTGTGTGCATTGTACTCTCCATTTTGCTTTGGCCTCCCTCTGCTTCTCCAGCGCTACCGGCGACACTTCCTGGAATTAGCAGCCCAAAAAAGTCGCCAGAAGGGCCGGCTAATAATTGAGATTTTCAGGAATCGCGCACTCAAACGAATTATGTAGACGTTGCAATATTTGCTGCATAAAAGAAATCTCTATCTACATTCTATTTGTTTCAATCATGAAAATATGAATTTAAATAAAAACCCGTAATCTAGATACCTGCAATATATGTACATAGATATATCAGAGGTATTTCTAGTTCTTCAGAGTTTGTTATATAATTATAATACAATTAAATGTATAATATACAATTTAAATAGAAACCTATAATCTAGATGTAGGTACAGGTATATCAGGGATATTTGTTCAGAATTTGTCACACAATTCAAATCTAAGAAAATTCTAGTACAGACACTTGATGAAAGAAAAAGAATTCTAAAGTCCTCAAATAATTGATGGAAGATCAGGGTGGAATAGAAAGGATGAATTTAAGTAAATACCAATAATCTAGATAATCTAGATAATACATGTATGTCAAAGTTATTTCTAGGTCTTTAGAGTATACAATTGAAGTTTAAGAAAATGTTACTGTAGGCATTTGATGGAAGAAAAAAGATTCTCAAATACCTGATGAAAGATCAGAATGGAATAGAATTCTCAGAGAACAAATTGATTCGATCCACCTAAGGATCTCCCAAAAACAAAACCAACTTTACTACATATTGTATATTATTTATTTGACTGCATTGTCTTTATATATTAACTTTATTATTTATTATATATTATATTATCGTTCTATTACTTTATTCGCACCTTTTATGATACTTTGGTAATTTAAACAGAGGGGAAAAGATGTTAGAAAGAAAGTATCGAGATGCTTCCTTCATTTCACGCTGTTACGAATTCACGATCCAATTTACGGAGGTGAATGATTTATCGCTAGCGAAGAAAAGGGGTTAGGCAGGAAAGCGGACTACTGCCAGAGGGCCCCGTGTTATTTATCTGCTGATACGAACTCGTTTAAAATGTAAATCGAGTTGCTTTACACGTTGCTGACGTTTCTACTATTTTTGCTGCAACGATTGACAAAAATATCCGAGTATTTAATTATTAACTATTAATATAAAAATATCTGAGTATTTAATTATTAATTATTAATATAAAAATATCTGAGTATTTAATTATTAATTATTAATATAAAAATATCTGAGTATTTAATTATTAATTATTAATATAAAAATATCTGAGTATTTAATTATTAATTATTAATATAAAAATATCTGAGTATTTAATTATTAATTATTAATATAAAAATATCTGAGTATTTAATTATTAATTATTAATATAAAAATATGAGTATTTAATTATTAATTATTAATATATTAATTAATATATCTGAGTATTTAATCATTAAATCAGCAAAAGAGGGGAATCCTAAAATATCCTAAAAAATCCTAAAAAAATAGTATTTGGACGATTATGTTCGAATTTGCCATCGCATCAACGCTTTCGACCTCGACAAATTGCTTGTACCGCGGCTTTACACCGCGGAGTGGAATTCACAAGTCGTCGCAATCGAAGAGTCATCGTGCTCGATTGGCTCGCTGTTAATATGCCGTGGGTGTTCGTCAGAGTGAAAAGATCGATCGATCGTCCAAACGTTTGTCATTAGTTTCAGTGACTCGCCCTATATATCGCAACCCTTCAATTTACAACAGCCTCCGAAACGTTCGCGGATAATTGATCAATTATCAAGTCGTTTATTTATCTGGAAACGTTCGTCGACTGTGTCGCTGTAATTTTACGCGAGTAAAATATAGGGCGCAGCCACGAGTCGAGTCCTCCTCGTTCAGTTCCTCCTCGTTTCTTTTCGGCTTCCTCTATCTTTCGAATCGACGATTGGTTGATGATTTCTCGAAATTGATTGGATCATCAGAGGGTTGAAATTTGGAACGTTGGTAGTTTCAGTTGAATTTTACGTTGTTGTTTTTTTTTTTTTTTTTTTTTTTTTTTCTTTAGCTACTCTAGTGGCTTAATTCAGTGTATTCAGAGCTCTCACGATTTATGAGGGCACTATAGGTGGTTGGTGTATTTCAGTAGGTTCAAGTTCAAGCACTTAAACATACTCGGGCAGACAAATATTTACACGCTTGGGTACTTGGATTTTCAAGCATGTGTAACTTGAATATTCATTTAGTTATTGGAGTATATTTACAGTTAGATACAGGATTGTTTGTATACTCGATGAAAAATCTTATAATTATTTAAACATTCTGGCACTCTCTGGTAGGATAAAAATGAAACAGTCTATATGTAAGAGGTGCATGAGTTAGTATTAATACTAATAGGTATCAATTAACTGACTAAATTTATAGTTTTGTTATAAAACATTTGGAATCCTGTGTTTGTACAACATCTTTTACTCATAATTAATTGTAAAACATTCTGGCACTTTCTGGTAGGATAAAAATGAAACAGTCTATATGTAAGAGGTGCATGAGTTAGTACTAATACTGATAGATATCAATTAATTGAATAAATTTACAATTTTGGTATTTTTATCATAACTTTTCAATATATAACATTTGCAACCCTACGCTTACATACATCCACATAGATCTTTTCCTTAATTTCAATTATGGAACATTCTGGCAGGATGAAAATGAAACATCCTATATATGAGAAGTGCACAAATAGATGTATAAAGTGTATGAAATATGAGAAGAGCAACTTCAGTTACATAACCATGTGTAACTAAACCTAACCTAAACTGTTTCTTAACGCTTCTCGGCAGAAGTGTGTGTACGTGTACGTTGTAACCTCTTCCAGCTCAGGTTAAGAGTCCGTTTAATTCCTAACGTCGCTCATAGAGTTGGAAATAACGACTGGAACCAAAACGTTCGAACTATTCTCGAGGAAGAGAGAAAGAGAGAGACGGAGAATCGGGTCCCAGTGGAGAGATCATCGGCTTAACGACGATGCCCGTTTTAGCCGCGACGTACGTGCGTGGATTAACGTAATTACGTCGATGTAACGCGACGCCGGTGCCACTGACGTCATCTCGTCTCTCGTCCCTCTTTCTCCCTGGCTTCACGTGGTGCCTCCCTAGTCCCTTGTTTGCCGGATATTCGTGTTCCTTCCTTCGGCGAACGCTGACTCCGGAGTTTATTCGTCTCACCTCTTTTCTTCTTCTTTTTTCCCTGTCTCGCGTTTGTTCCGTCTCTCCCTCTGCCGCGGTTTAATTGCCGGTTACGCAGGACATCCGTTTCGTCGCGACCGTTCTTATCGCAAGATATCAAAGTCGAGGACTTTGACCCCGCCGTTCGATCTTTGGGTTTCTCGCCAATTACTTTTTCTTTTCTTTCACGGCATAGTTTTCTCTATATAGGCAGTGATATCATAACGACGAGTTCGAAAAGAAAGTGACTAGGGATTATTGTGTACGGTTTGGTCGCTCGTTACGGTCCGCAATCAGTTGCCAAGCGCAAGTGGTTAACCTCTAACGCACGTCGAGAATCTTTTGTCCCAAAATTGCAATATTTTCTCAATTTTAAATATATCTAAGTATAAATCAAATGCACAGGCAAAACAAATAATAAATTTATTACTTTTCAATCATTTCTATCCAGTGGTATCATATCGACGAGTTCAAAGAGAAAGCGACGAATTATTGTGTACGGTTCGGTCACTCGTCACGTTCAGTTGCCAAGCGCAAGTGGTTAACCTCTAACGCACGTCGAGAATTTTTTTGTCTCAATTTTAAGTATATTTAAGTATAACCTAGGCAAAACAAGTAATAAATTCATTCTACTTCGTAATAATTTCTATCTATCTAGAGTGACATCATACCGACGAATTCGAAAAGAAAGCAACGATTCATTGTATACGTGTTCGGTCACTCGTTACGGTCCGCAGTCAGTTACCAGCGCAAGTGGTTAACCTCTTGCTACGCACGTCGACAATATTTGGCTCAAAATTGCAATATTTTCTCAGTTTTAAGTATATTTAAGTATAACCTAATAACGCAAAACAAGTGTTTATTACTTCTCAATAATTTCTATCCAGTGATATACCGAATACAAATTCAAAAAGATAGCAACGATTTATCGTATACGGTTTGGTCATTCGTTACGGTCCGCGAACCAGTTGCCGGCGCAAGAGGTTAACAATGTTATCTGTTGCAGGTAATATTTCAACGTGATATCTGTCGTGTAACTACAGATTCGTGTTGGCGTCTTGGGCCAGTCACGTAAAATCAGTATGGCATTCAACGTGATATATTACAAATTACAGAGTAGATTCGAGACGGAACAGCAGCCCAGTTCTCTCGAAACGAAAGTCGCAGCAGATCTGCCGCGAGCGATCGTAGCAATCGTGTATACGTATTCTCCTCTTCTCCCCCCCCCCCCCCCTCCAACGCATTTCCAGTGATCACTTCGATATACACAAGCAGCGGAGTGCTTGCTACTTTCTACTCGGTTTCTGACGTTCGTTGCGTTTCGGCGAGACGAGTGCCCACGTTTTCTCCCACGTTCTTTCTCCTTTCCACTGCGCGGAGCAAGTGGCGGCAAGTGGCATCCGCGTTTCCCCGGATGCCTCGAAAGCGCATCCCGCGTCACGTGACGATCCTCGAGACAATGCTACGCGTCGTGACTGGTCTGTGCCGCGTTCGCTCAGCGTTCGCCCTCGTTCCGTCGACGCTTCACTTCCTGGCAAGGGAACTCCGCCAACTAAAAATAGGCGACTGACTGGCTTCAAACACGTGCGCTGCACCGATCTTTTAGCATCCGTCGTTACTCTCCACCTCCCTCTCGGCCAGAGGACGAGATCGTCCGACCAGCCAGAACTTCGAATCCCAAGGTGTTGCGCCTCCTTCCTCTCTTCCTGCTTTTGTTGAGCTTCACGGGATACTTATCAGCAAACGAGACGAGAATGCACAATTGTTAATCGCGCAGAGATTTTACACTCTCTCGCAGTCCGTTTCCTTCGAATTTCTCGAGTTTGTTTTCCACGAAGAATGAATATTGTAGGTCTTTTGATTTCTGCGAAAAATTTTCTACTTTTTTTCTTTAGTTTTAACAATTTAATCTTCTGCATATTAGTGTCTGTGATTTACAAGGAACAAATATAGGCAAAAATCTGTCGTTTCAGTTTTGGTTGTCTTGGAAAAGGAAGGGTGACTCGCGCGTGATCGATTGATCGAGCACGATTTTCGATTTTCGAGACGTAAACGGGACCGATCGGACGAGTCTCGAACGAACGACTCCGGAGAAATCGAAATTTACGATCGGTACGCGGCTCGTGTAAACAATGGCGCCTGCGTACGTGATCGTGAAGGTCGTTAGACTCGAAACATACGATGTACAGGGTGGGTCAAAAGTTTCCTCCCATTTATTTATTTTTTTTTTTTAAATAAAACAAGAGAAATATACGAAAAGAGCTAATTTCATTAATTTAATCCGATTATTCAAATTATATGTAAGGACTTATTTCAAGCAGGAAGTGATTTCTGGCCAATCCTGTAGTTCCCCGTCGTGCACCCTTGACTTAACCTCTCTTTGTTTCTGATTTCAGACGTGGTTCTTTACCGACCGAGATGATCCCTACTTCCAGAACGAGACCAGTGAGTACTTTGCACTTTGTACTTTTTTTTTTTTATTTACGTTAGAATTCGTCAGTCAGGTTTATAAGGAAAAAAAAAAAAAAATTGGAACTTTGCACAAGTGTAGATTGTGTGTGATGCCAATGAGCGGAATTTTCTGTCCCCTCTAAAGAGATCTTGACTCTTCGTACTATATTTAGTACACACTATACTATAGTACTATATTTAGTATACACTATACTATTGTACTATATTTAGTATACACTATACTATTGTACTATATTTAGTATACACTATACTATAATACTATGTTTAGTATACACTATACTATAATACTATGTTTAGTATACACTATACTAGGGTGCCATATTTAGTATTATACTATAGTACTATATTTAGTATACATTATACTATAATACTATATTTAGTATACACTGTACTATATTACTATATTTAGTATACACTATACTAGGGTACCATATTTATTATACACTATACTATAGTACTATATTTAGCATATACTATACTATAGTACTATATTTAGTATACACTATACTATAATACTATATTTAGCATATACTATACTATAGTACTATATATAGTATACACTATACTATAGTACTATATTTAATATACACTATATTGTGTACTATATTTAGTATTAATATACACTATATTGGGTACTATATTTAGTATTAACTGTACTATATTACTATATTTAGTATACACTATACTATATTACTATATTTAGTATACACTATATCTAGTACTATATTTAATATACATTATACTATAATACTATATTTAGTATACACTGTACTAGGGTACCATATTTAGTATACACTATACTATAGTACTATATTTAGCATATACTATACTATAGTACTATATTTAGTATACACTATACTATAATACTATATTTAGCATATACTATACTATAGTACTATATATAGTATACACTATACTATAGT
Organism: Frieseomelitta varia; assembly: GCF_011392965.1. Lineage (NCBI taxonomy): Eukaryota > Metazoa > Arthropoda > Insecta > Hymenoptera > Apidae > Frieseomelitta > Frieseomelitta varia. The sequence goes on along the minus strand of NW_025109839.1, from coordinate 9,111 downwards.
ACTATATTTAATATACACTATATTGTGTACTATATTTAGTATTAATATACACTATATTGGGTACTATATTTAGTATTAACTGTACTATATTACTATATTTAGTATACACTATACTATATTACTATATTTAGTATACACTATACTATAGTACTATATTTAATATACATTATACTATAATACTATATTTAGTATACACTGTACTAGGGTACTATATTTAATATACATTATACTATAATACTATATTTAGTATACACTGTACTAGGGTACTATATTTAATATACATTATACTATAATACTATATTTAGTATACACTGTACTAGGGTACTATATTTAATATACATTATACTATAATACTATATTTAGTATACACTGTACTAGGGTACTATATTTAATATACATTATACTATAATACTATATTTAGTATACACTGTACTATAATACTATATTTAGTATACACTATATCATAGTACTATATTTAGTATACACTGTACCACAGTATTATATTTAGTATACATTGTTTTGGAAGAATATTGCGACGCTCGATGAAAACATTATGTATATTGCAAATTGCTGCAACTTTGTGAAAGAATATCGTCAATTGAGAAGTTCTAGAAACTTCAGAGTGTAACGTTTGACGGAAATTTTTCGAGCAGTTGGAAGATCCAGCCACAATTGCCGAAACAATTGCAAAACACCATGGAAGCGCAAACTTCCTGATTCTCCGTAATAATAAAGATTAAAACACCTACACGAGGCTGCGAGTCTCTCTTGTCGCCCCAGTTCAAGACTTTCGTTAATTAAGCAAGTAATTAAGCCCGAAAATGTCGTCGTTTATTACGGTTGTAATAACCGCGCTCTGAGAAGCTGAACTTCCACGACAGGCTCCGTTCATTCCCTCCTAAGCTTCATCTAACCGTCTCCTCATCCGTCGTCGCACTCAACTTGTATCCACGAAACACGTACGACAAATTCACGAATGTTAATTTTGAAATTTAATCAAAAGGAGATTACGATTTAATGAAGGAAGGAAAGACTTAATCAAAAGAAGATTAAGATTTAATAATTGATGAAGAAAGATTTAATCAGAAGAAGATTAAGATTTAATAATAGAAGGAGAAAGATTTAATCAGAAGAAGATTAAGATTTAATAATAGAAGGAGAAAGATTTAATCAAAAGAAGATTAAGATTTAATAAAAAAAAAAA